>NC_056443.1:13164916-13247416 GCF_018296145.1 Oncorhynchus tshawytscha
GGTAAGGTGGGTGACATTTAAGGCGACATGATCCTGGACTCGTCTCTCAAAGCACTTCATGAGTGCTACTGGGCAATAGTCATGTAGTTTGCATTCTTGGGTACAGGAACAATGGTGGCCATCTTGAAGCATGTGGGGACAGAAGACTGGGATAGGGAGAGATTGTATATGTCCGTAAACACACCAGCCAGTTGGGCTATGCATATTCTGCAGCCTTGCGAGGGTTAACACGTTTAAATGTCTTACTCACGTCGGCCACGGAGAAGGAGAGCCCACAGTCCTTGGTAGCTGGCAGCGTTGGTGGCACTGTGTTATCCTCAAAGCGGGAAAAGAATGTGTTTAGTTTGTCCGGAAGCAAGATGTCGGTGTATGAGACATGGCTGGTTTTCCTTTTGTAGTCCGTGATTGTCTGTAGACCCTGCCACATATGTCTCGTGTCTGAACCGTTGAATTGTGACTCCACATTGTCTCTATACTGACGTTTTGCCTGTTTGATTGCCTTAGGGAGGGAATGACTACTCTGTATGTATTCTTCCATATTACCAGTCACCTTACCATGGTTTAATGCGGTGGTTTGCGCTTTCAGTTTTGCGCTAATGCTGTCATCTACCCATTGTTTCTGGTTAGGGTAGGTTTTAATAATCACAGTGGGTACAACATCTTCAATACACTTCTTGATAAACTCAGTAACCGTCCCAGTATATACATTGATATTATTCTCTGAAGCTACCTGGAACATATCCCAGTCCGCGTGATCAAAACAATATTGAAGCGTGGATTCCAATTGGTCAGACCAGCGTTGAATAGTCCTTAGCATGGGGTACTTCCTGTTAGAGTTTCTGCCTATAGGAAGGGGGAGCAAAAATGCAGTCGTGGTCAGATTGCTGAAAAGGGGGTGGGGAGGGCCTTGTATGCATCCCGGAAGTTAGAATAACAATGGTAGAGTGTTTTTCCAGCCCGCGTATTAAAATCAATATGCTGATAGAATTTAGGTAACCTTGTCCTCAAATCTGCTTTGTTAAAGTGCCCAGCTACAATAAATGCAGCCTCAGGATATATGGTTATCAGTTTGCATAAAGTCCATTGAAGTTCCTTGAGGGCAGTCGTGGTATCGACTTGAGGGGGGATATACACGGCTGTGACAATAACCGAAGAGAATTCTCTTGGGAGATAATACGGTTGGAATTTGATCGTGAGGGATTCTAGGGTTGGGTGAACAAAAGGACTTGAGTTCCTGTATGTCATTACAATTACACCATGAGTCGTTAATCATGAAACATACAGTTGAAGTCAGAAGTTTACATAGCCAAATACATTTAAACTCGGTTTTTCACAATTCCTGACATTTAATCCTAATAAAGATTCCCTGTTTTAGGTCAGTTAGGTAAAGATTCCCTATTTAGGTCAGTTAGGATCACCACTTTATTTTAAGAATGTGAAATGTCAGAATAATAGTAGAGAGAATTATTTATTTCAGCTTTAATTTCTTTCATCACATTCCCAGTGGGTCAGAAGTTTACATACACTCAATTAGTATTTGGTAGCATTGCCTTTAAATTGTTTAACTTGGGTCAAACATTTCTGGTAGCCTTCCATAAGCTTCCCACAATAAGTTGGGTAAATTTTGGCCGCCTATGGCTATTCTTCAACATAAATGCGTAAAACTACGTCAATGCTGTAGACATCTTGGGGAACACGTAGAAAGTGTAAGCTCGTTGATGGTACATTCACAGCTGAATAGGGAGTCATTGGAACGCAGCGCTTTCAAAACCTGGGGCACTTCTGGATTGGATTTTTCTCAGGCTTGCGCCCGCAACATCAGTTCTGTTATACTCACAGACAATATCTTTACAGTTTTGGAAACGTTAGAGTGTTTTCCATCCAAAGCTGTCAATTGTATGCATATTCTAGCATCTTCTCCTGACAAAATATCCCGTTTAAAATGGGAACGTTTTTTTCCCAAAAATGAAAATACTGCCCCCTAAAACCTTAATGACTCCAACCTAAGTGTATGTAAACTTCCGACTTCAACTGTGCACCCTCATCCTTCTTCTTCCCGGAGAGATGTTTATTCCTGTCGGCGCGATGAACTGAGAATCCAAATGGCTGGACTGACTCCGACAGTATATCCCGAGTGAGCCATGTTTCCGTGAAACAGAGTATGTTACAGTCCCTGATGTCTCTTTGGAAAGTAACCATTGTCCTGTTCTCGTCAACTTTGTTTTCCAGGGACTGAATGTTAGCGAGTAATATACTCAGAAGCGGTGTGTTGTGTGTGCCTTCCAAGTCTGACCAGAAGACCGCTCCGAATCCCTCTTCTCCGCCGTCGTTGTTTCGGCCTCTGGAATCAGTTCAATTTCCCTGGGTGTTGCAAACAAAGCATCCGCTTTGGGAAAGTCGTATTCCTGGTCGTTATGCTGATATGTTACCGCCGCTCTGATATCTAATAGCTCTTCCCGGCTGTATGTAATAACACATAGCCCAGAAAATGTTAACACTAAGAAATATTACTCAAAAAAACAAAATACTGCAAAGTTTCCTAAGGACTAGAAGCGAGGCAGCCCTCTCTGTCAGTGCCATTATGGTTGGGACTCGATTCGGACTCGAGGTTTAGTGATACGACTATATCACTGGGCGAAACAGTCATTAGCTCCCGTTCAAATTCATTAACCTCCATTCTACTTTTGGAGATCGATATGGCAGTGGCATCTGTGCAATGCTGGCAATAACAATGGCAATGACTTGACCGAGTGATGGAGGTTCAACCCATTGTGCAACTCTCTCTCTCTCTCTCTCTCTCTCTCTCTGCGAGTTTCTGTTTGTTTTGTACACTGTTAGCCATTTTTGTAATTGTATCAGTAACTTACTGTATTAATCAACAATAGATACTGTATAAACTGAATACAGTATATTACCATAGATTGCACAGTACCAGACCAGCAGACCACCCCAGAACCCAAACCCTGATGACAGCAAACACGACCCCCAAACCCCCCTATCCCCTCCAAGAAACAGTTTCCCTCTCCTAGACCCCTCACCATACCATAACTTCTCCCCTCAGCCCATTGCTACCCCTGATCGCTCCTCCCTGCCCCCTACTGTCCTTTATCCCCCCTCCCTGCCACCAACTGCCCCTGACTCCCATACGGAGCGGGAGAATCCTGGACTTAGACCTCGAGATTCAGAGTTTGCCCCTGATGGTCTTCAATGTGTACCAACGTGGCCAAGAGAGTATCCCTCTTCAAACAGCTTCAGTCACTCCTGCTCATCTCCCACACCAGTGCCCTCCAAGACAAAGACTGCAGTAGGCCCAGGAGAGAACGTAGCACACAGGAACTACAAAAAATCATCAATGACGCCTCCCTTACATATGCAGGTGGCACCTCTCCTCCAACATCAATGTGGGTGAGATCCTCTGGTGCATCCTACTCCAGGATTGACATGTTCTTGCTCTCGCCAGGTCTGAGAATGTTCTCCCTGACAAGCCAAGCGGTGCAGACCACAAGATGATGACTGTGTCCTTAGATTGGGAAGGCCTAGTGAGAGTAGGTAGGGAGGATGAATACATCTATCCTAGCAGTCCAGCTCTACTTCTCCAGACACTACCTGGAGTGGAGAACCTTGAAAGAGCTATTTGACTCCCAGAGTGGTGGGAAATGATAAAGGCCAGGGCCAAGGGCTACTTCGGGGGAATAGGGTGGAGGAAAGCTAGGGAGAAGAGGGACAGTTTTGAACACCACAACAAGGCCCTCCAACGTCTTAGCCCCCTCCAGCTAGAGGAGTGGAATTGTGGCCCAAGAGCTGGCTAAAACTAAAAAAAGAAGATGCAGCACAAGTCAAAATTCCAGGGTCTGGAGGAGGAGAAATGCATCTACTTCTTCTTTTGCCAAGCACGGTCAAAGCAAAAACACATCCTTTCCCTGTACAGCAACCAAGGGGACTCTGTGACCAACAGTGATGACATTTTGGGGGTGGCCAGGTAGTTCTACAGTAGGCTGTATGACATCAAGCCTACCGACGAGGCCCTTATGGCCACCATCCTAGATGGTGTAGACAGATTCACTGAGGGTGGCTACAGTGAGAACCCTGACCTAAGAGGAGCTCACGAGGGCTGTGGACTTCTTGAACAGACACAAAGCACCAGCACCGGACGGGATCCCAGGAATATTCTATCAGACCTTGTGGCATCTCCTCAAGGACAACGTGGCAGAGGTCTTCAGAGCAGTATACAGGGAAAAGAGGGTGGGTACATGGGACAGAGTATGGTTATGGACATCGATTAAGGCAGCCCCAAGCACCTCTCTGATTGAGGGGTTGGGTTCAATGCGCAAGACACATTTCAGTTGAATGCATTCAGTTGTGCAACTGACTAGGTATTCTCGTTCCCTTTCCGTCTCTTATCCCCAAGAAAGAGGACCTCAAGGACCTCCGAACTGTCGCCCCCATCAACCTCCTCTCCGTCGACTACAAAATCATGACCAAGGCCCTCACCAAATGGTTCCAGACACACCCCTTCTCAGTAATAGCCCCACACCAGACCTGCAGCATCCTTGATAGGTCCATCAATTACAACCTGCTCCTGGTGAAAGATCTCATCCTGCACTCCCTGGAGGGGAGGTCCCCTTTGGGCCTTCTCAGCCTAGACCAGGAGAAGGCTTTTGACAGGTATAGCTATGGCTTCCTCCAGAGGGTGCTAACCAGATTAACTTTCCCCAACACATCATCCACTGGTCCAAACACTGCTACAAAAATATCACAGAGTTCTGTTAAAGAACACTCTCACAGACCCATTCCCCAACAGATCCGGCATATGCCAAGGTTGCCCCCTAGCCCCTCTGCTGTACGTCATCTACCCAGAGCCATTACTCCAGAAGATCAGGTCAACACCAGAAATCTCGGGCTACCAGGGGCCCAGGGGGGGAGGCTCAAAGTGGTGGCATACATGGACGACATCACCATAGTCTGCACAGATAGTCACTCCATCGCCATGGCAACAAAGGTGGTAGACGACTACTGTGCAGCCACTGGCACCCTCGTCATCAGGGGTCAGAGTGAACTGTTCCTCTCACAGGACTGGCATAAATCTCTCACCACCTCTTTCCCTGTCAAAACAGAGACCATCAAGCTGCTGGTGGTCACCGTCCAGAGGGATAGAGGTGGCTCCTTAACCTGGGAGAAGACCATGTGCCACATCCAACAGAAGATCTGTGAATGGAGCGCATAATCCCTTACAATGACGGGTAAGATCCTGGTCCTGAAGGCAATCGTTCTCACCATTCTCCTGTACCTAGGCAGGCGTTTCCCCATACAGTGCAACCAGCAAGAAGATCGAATGCATGATGTTCACCTTTGTCTGTGGAAGCCAGATGAAATGACTCAAGCACAGAACCTTGTACAAAGCAGTTGAGAATGGGGGGAAGGTGGTCCCAGGCATCCTTAAACATTCTTGTTCACCTAACTTCATTGTCTGAGTTACAATAGGCTTTACAGCGAAAGCATGACATGTGATTGTTTGAGAACTGCGCCCCACATCAACATATTTTTCCACCGGCACAGGCTTCATAAAATCACAAATAGCGATTTAAATATTCATTTACTTTTTGAAAATCTTGCTCTGATTTGCAATCCAAAGGGTCCCAGCTACAACATGTATTTGTCGTTTTGTTAGATAAAATCCTTCTTTATATCGCAAAAGGTCTGTTTAGTTGTTTAGGCTGTTTAGGCTCCATTGATTTGAGTAATCCACTCGTTCAACATGCAGAGAAAGGAATCCAAAAAGCGACCGCTAAACGTTGTTAAAACAAGTCAAAATACATTTATATTTAATCCTCAGGTACCCTAAAATGTTCAATAGGAAAGCAAAATTAGCAGGTGCGCGTCCACTTCGTTGAGCGCATAGACTGATTTCCAACTCTGACTCCCAGTCCTAAAACTCAAAATCCTTCCTTGTTTGGGAAGAAACAAGCCTGAAACTTTGAACAAAGACTGATGACAAGACTGATGACATCTAGTGTAAGCCACAGGAATTGTAATCTGGGAGCTGGAATTGCATATGCCCCTATGCTTTCCATTGTAAGAGCATGGGCTCTCAAAACAAAATCTGGTTTGTTTTTCTTTAGATTTTCTCCCACCATATCAATTGTGTTATAGTCTCATACATTATTTTAACATTTCTACAAACTTCAAAGTGTTTTCTATCAAATAATACTAATTATATGCATATCCTGGCTTCTGGGCCTGAGTAAGAGGCAGTTTACTTTGGGAAAGTCAGTCAGACAGGAAGTGGAGAAAAATAAACCCTAGCCTAAAGAAGTTTTAACATCATTAGGGCACATGGTCTATACAGATTGGTCTCCTACATCCACAAGACAGACAGTAAAGCCAGCTACTTCGAACTGTACTTTGTCACCCCCATCCCCAGAACCCCGAGGAGGAGGATCACTATCCTTCTCAGGGATCACGCCATCACAGACTTCCACAAAGACCCGGACCAGGTGAGGGCAGTATGGGGGGTGGCAAGATGAAAGGACATCAACATGTAAACCGCCCTCTGTGCCGCCCAGACCAATACCATGGACACATTCTCTACTCCCCCTTCTCACTCTCTATTTCTCTCTACCTCCCTCTAATTGTTTTATTTTTAATTTAACCTTTATTTAACTAGGCAAGTCGGGTTAAGAACAAATTCTTAATTCACAATGACAGCCTACCCCAGCCAAACCCAGACGACACTGGGCCAATTGTGCGCCACCCTATGACTCACAATGATGGCCGGAGCACCAGACAAAGCATGGAGGAGGGACCAAACATCTAACCTTCACCCAGAATGAACAGAACACAGGGGAATGCCACCATTGAACTCTGGGTCTAGGGCTCCCTATTGTGTCTGCTTGCTCCTCAGGTTGTCCTTCCTCCCCTCTGCAGGCCCAGTCACAGCACCAGCATCCACCCAGTACCCGGTTTCCAGCACTAGACCACCAGATGAGACGTGGAGGAAATACCAAAGATCAGACCTTCACCAGGAGCGAGCAGGCCACAGGAGAGTACTATCATTGACCTATGGGTCTGGAGCTACCTTGTGGGTCTGCTTGCTCTTCTTCTTCTTCTTCTTTGGGTTTGCGGATTGCATCCAACTTTTAAGGTGCATACACAGTGCTGAAGTGTGAGGCCAGTCACAACCTACCTACAATAAATTATTTTCATTATTCATGTTCCTAAAAGGAAAAAATTGCACCACTATTTAATAAAAAATATAAAAATCACCACCCATTCCACTATTTTCCCCCTAACTGATCCGTACACCCACCCCAATATCTATTTTCTGTGATTTACCTGCCATTTCTGCAGTACAGTTGATAATCAATGCAATGAATGCTAAGAAGCCAACCTTACCCAAAGCACAAATTCGTATCACTCTGTATTGTACTCTAGGTCTACTACTCACCCTTTTGACCCATCATCCTCTACTCTCTTCAATGCCTCAGAAAATGACACCTTCTGTTCTACTCTGACTCCATCGCACTGGACAGTTCTGATCCCCAGCAACATGGGCACCCCCAGAATTGACATGAAATTTGTTTCCCACCGATACTACACATTCCTTTGTCCATGCGCTCCAACACACTTCTCACATCTATTCATCTCCCTCCTACACACTACTGCAACATGACCATAGTCTGAAACACCTTAGTGGGATCTGCACAAAAGCTCTCATTGGGAAAAAAGACATATCCTAACATGACTTTATCAGGTAAAGACTCTGCTTCAAAACTCTAAAAGGACAGCCAATGTCTTCTCAGTTTCACCATGCCTGCCACCAGTTCTGTGTCGCACCAAATGACGGGCTTCACAGACATAGGGAATTTTTCATTTAAGTTGCTCCACCTCAACACTTAAAGCCACACCAGCAATCACTCCTTTCATAGGTTTAGAAAGGCACACACCTGTCTATATAAGGTCCCACAGTTGACAGTGCATGTCAGAGCAATAACCAAACCATGAAGTTAAAGGAATTATCCGTAGAGCTCTGAGGCAGGATTGTGGCAAGGCTCAGATCTGGGAAAGGGTACCAAAAAAGGTCTGCAGCATTGAAGGTCCCCAAGAACACAATGGCCTCCATCATTCTTCAATGGAAGAAGTTAGGAGCCACCAAGACTCTTCCTAGAGCTGGCCGCCCAGCCAAACTGAGAAATCGGGGGAGAAGGGCCTTGGTCAGGGTGGTGACCGAGAACCAGATGGTCACTCTGACAAAGCTCCGGAGTTCCTCTGTGGAGATGGGAGAACCTTTCAGAAGGACAACCATCTCTGCAGCACTCCAAGAATCAGGCCTTTATGGTAGAGTGGCCAGACGGAAGCCACTCCTCAGTTAAAGGCACATGAAAGCTCTGGATGAAACCTGGCACCATCCCTACGGTGAAGCATGGTGGTGGCAGCATCATGCTGTGGGGATGTTTTTCAGCAGCAGGGACTGGGAGACGACTCAGGTAAAGATGAATGGAGCAAAGTACAGAGAGATCCTTGTTGAAAACCTGCTCCAGAGGGCTCAGGACCTCAGACTGGGGCAAAGGTTCACCTTCCAACAGGACAATGACCCTAAGCACACAGCCAACACAAAACAGGAGTGGCTTCCGAACAACTCTCTGAATGTCCTTGGCACTGTGTGTGTGTGTGTGTGTGTGTGTGTGTGTGTGTGTGTGTGTGTGTGTGTGTGTGTGTGTGTGTGTGTGTGTGTGTGTGTGTGTGTGTGTGTGTAAAGGATTTTATAACTACCGGGTCAAATATTTATAACTACCCTAAGTCAATCTTTGTTCCCTGGTGGTGTACAGCTTTCATGGAAATATGAACAAAAGCAATGTTTCACTTTTTCTAATGCTGGGGTCACTCTAGGAAAAGTAATCAAATTTCAAGTTGAAAAAATATAATTTAGGGGGTTTTCTCTGCCGTTGAACATAGTGGCGGGTGATTTTTTACCCTTAAGACAACACAAGGGTTAATGGTTGAATATTTACCCATGTCTATTTGCTCTGTAAACACAGCCAGTTTGAGAGCTTTTGATAAAGCCCAGATTTGCAGGTGATATACAAATCGAATCAAATCAAATGTTATTAGTCGCATGCGCCGACAACAACAGGTGTAGATCTCACAGTGAAATGGTTACTTATGAGCCCTTAACCGACAGTGCAGTTTCAAAACATACGGATAAGAATAAGAGATAAAAGTAACAAGTTATTAAAGAGGAGCAGTAAAAAATAACAATACATACAGGGGGGTGCCAGTATATAGTCAATGAGTTAATTAAAGTGACTATGCATAGATGACAAAAGAGAGTGACTGGTGTGGAGAGGGGAGGGTGGGGCAATGTGAATAGTCTGGGTAGCCATTTGACTAGATGTTCAGGAGTCTTATGGCTTGGGGTTAGAAGCTGTTTTAGTAGCCTCTTGGACCTAGACTTGGTGCTCCGGTACCGTTTGCCGTGTGGTAGCAGAGAGTCTTTGACAATTTTCAGGGCCTTCCACTGACACTGCCTGGTATAGAGGTCCTGGATGGCAGGAAGCTTGGCCCCAGTGATGTACTGGGCCGTTCGCACTACCCTCTGTAGTGCATTGCAGTCATAGGCCGAGCAGTTGCCATACCAGGCAGTGATGCAACCAGTCAGGATGCTCTCGATGGTGCAGCTGTAGAACCTTTTGAGGATCTGAAGACCCATGTCAAATCTTTCCAGTCTCTTGAAGGGGAATAGGTTTTGTCGTGTCCGCTTCATGACTGGCATGGTGTGCATGGACCATGTTAGTTTGTTGAAGATCTCAACCTGCTCTACTGCAGTCCCGTCGATGGGAATGGGGGAGTGCTCGGTCCTCTTTTTCCTGTAGTCCACAATCATCTCCTTTGTCTTGATCATGTTGAGGGAGAGGTTGTTGTCCTGGCACCACATGGCCAGGTCTCTGACCACCTCCCTATAGGCTGTCTTGTTGTTGTCGGTGATCAGGCCTACCACTGTTGTGTCATCTGCAAATGTAATGATGGTTTCGGAGTCGTGCCTGGCCATGCAGTCATGAGTGAACAGGGAGTACAGGAGGGGACTGAGCACGCACCCTTGAGGGGCCCCTGTGTTGAAGAGCAGCATGGCAGATGTGTTGTTACCCTTACCACCTGGGGGCGGGCCATCACAAAGTCCAGGATCAAGTTGCAGAGGGAGGTGTTCAGTCCCAGGGTCCTTAGCTTATTGGTGAGCTTTGATGGCACTATGGTGTTGATCGCTGAGCTGTAGTCAATGAATAGCATTCTCACATAGGTTTTCCTTCTGGCCAGGTGGATAGGGCAGTGTGGACTGCAATAGAGACTGCATCATCTGTGGATCTGTTGGGGCGATATGAAAATCGGAGTGGGTCTAGGGTTTCTGGGATGATGGTGTTAATGTGAGCTATGACAAGCCTTTCAAAGCACCTCATGGCTACAGACATGAGTGCTACGTGTCGGTATTAATTTAGGCAGGTTACCTTGGTGTTTTTGGGTACAGGCACTTATGGTGGTCTACTTAAAAAATGTTGGTATTACAGACTCGGACAGGGAAAGGTTAAAAATGTCAGTGAAGACACTTGCTAGTTGGTGAGCGCATGCTCGCAGTACACGTCCTGGTAATCCGTCTGGCCCTGCGGCCTTGTGAATGTTAACCTGTCTAAAGGTCTTACTCACATCGGCTATGGAGAGCGTGATCACACAGTCTTCCAGTACAGCTGGTGCTCTCATGTATGTTTCAGCATCATTTGCCTCGAAGCGAGCATAGAAATAGTTTAGCTCGTCTGGTAGGCTCGTGTCACTGGGCAGCTCTTGGCTGTGCTTCCCTTTGTAGTCTGTAATGGTTTGCTGGTCCTGCCACATCCGACAAGCGTCAGAGCCGGTGTAGTACAACTCGATCTTAGTCCTGTATTGACACTTTGCCTATTTGATCGTTCGTCAGAGGGCATAGCGGGATTTCTTATAAGCTTCCGAGTTACTCCTTGAAAGCGGCAGCTCTAGCCTTTAACTCAGTGCGGATGCTGCCTGTAATCCATGGTTTCTGGTTGGGGTATGTACGTACGGTCACTGTGGGGACGACGTCATCGATGCATTTATTGATGAAGCCAATGACCGATGTGGTGTACTCCTCAATGCCATTGGAGGAATCCTGGAACATATTCCAGTCTGTGCTAGCAAAACTGTCCTGTAGCTTAGCATCTGTTTCATTTGACCACTTTATTATTGATTTAGTCACTGGTGCTTCCTGCTTTAACTTTAGCTTGTAAGCAGGAATCAGGAGGATAGATTTATGGTCAGATTTAAAAAATGGAGGGAGAGCTTTGTATGCATCTCTGTATGTGGGGTATAGGTGGTCCAGAGATATTGTCACTGTGGTTGCACGTTTAACATGTTGACAGAAATGAGGTAAAACTGATTTAAGTTTCCCTGCGTTAAAGTCCTTGGCTACTAGGAGCGCCGCTTCTAGGTGAGCATTTTCTTGTTTGCTTATGGCGGAATACAGCTCATTCAATGCTGTCTTGGTGCCAGCATCTGACTGTGGTGGTATGTAAACAGCTACAAAGAATATAGATGAAAACTCTCTTGGTAAGTAATGTGGTCTGCAGCTTATCATGAGATACTCTACCTAAGGCAAGCAATGGCTTGAGACTTCCTTAGATATCTTGCACCAGCTGTTGTTTACAAAGATAGGGAGCTGTATATCCTCTGCCTCGGGCTCGTCAGAGTCATGAAAGAAGAAAAAGGATTCTGCTAGTCCATGGTGAGTAATCGCAGTCATGATGTCTAGAAGTTATTTTTGGTCATAAGAGACGGCAGCAGCAACATTATGTACAAAAATCGTTAAAAAAAATAAAAAAAAGTTACAAACAACACAGATAAATGAACAAAAAAACACAATTGGTTGGGTGCACAGTTGGGGTCACATAAAACGTCTCCCTTCTGCTCCGGCACCACCTAGTATTCATTAATGTGATGTAATATGCAAATGCCTACAGCCTACCTGCTCGCTCTAATCCCTTTTAATTACAGTAAAATACTATAATACATTTTTTCATACAGTTTAATAGTCACTTTTCCTGTATTGTATTTTGTTTCATTGCTCTGGCATCAAGTTACCGTGAATATCTCAGTAATGTATTGGCACTATCCAGAGATAGTCAGAGATATAACATAAGATATCTTGTTGTAATTACAATTATTTTGAAGACCAATGTATCCTTAACTACAACGCCTGTGCCCGCTCGTGTTACAATTAAAACCAATATTTTACTTGCAAAGAACACTGTATAATATGTCACTATTCCAATAATATACTGTAAATTAAATTACAGTATCATTGTTGGTACCATTATATGGATTACCATAAAATGGATTACAGTAGCTGTACTGTAAAATAAATTACAATAGTTTACTGGATTATTGCAGAGGAAATGTTTTATACTGTATGTAATGTGCAATATCTATTTAGGCTGAATTTACATGGACACATAATTGTTATATATTCTGATATACAGCACATTTGGAAAGTATTCTGGCTCCTTGACTTATTCCACATTTTTTAAGCTACAGCCTTATTCCAAAATGGATTAACTTGTTGTTTTTCCTCATCAAACTACACACAATACCCCAAAATTACAAAGCAAAAACAACTTTTTAGACATTTTTGGAGAAAACAAAACAAAAAACAACAACATTTATACAAGTATTTAGAGCCTTTCCTCAGAAACAAGATTCTTTGGTCTTAAAAAAAACTAGATTTAACTCTTTGACCTGAATGCCAAAAGTCACGTCTGGAGGAAACCTGCCACCATCCCTACCGTGAAGCATGGTGGTGGCAGCATCATGCTGTGCGGATGTTTTTCAGCAGCAGCAACTGGAAGACTAGTCAGGATCGAGGCAAAGATGAACGGAGAAAAGTACTTGATGAAAACCTGCTCCAGAGTGCTCCGGTCCTCAGACTGGGGTGAAGGTTCACCTTCCAACAGGACAATGACCCTAAGCACACAGCCAAGACAACACAGGATTGGCTTCGGGACAATAATCTGAATGTCCTTGAGTGGCCCAGCCAGAGCTCAGACTTGAACCCAATCGAACATCTCTGGAAAGACCTGAAAATAGCTCCCCTTCCAACCTGACAGAGCTTGAGAGGATTTGCAGAGAAGAATTGGAGTAACTCCCCAAATACAGGTGTTCCAGGCTTGTAGCATCCTACCCAAGAAGACTCAAGGCTGTAATCGCTGCCAAATGTGCTTCAACAAAGTACTGAGTAAAGGGTCTGAATACTTATAAAATGTCATATTTCAGTTTATTATATTTGATAAAATAGCAAACATTTCTAAAAATCTGGTTTTTACTTTGTCATTATGGGTTATTGTGTGTAGATTGATGAAGGGAAAAAATATTTTATTTATTTTAGAATAAGGCTGTAAACTATCAAAATGTGGAAAAGTCAAGGTGTCTGAATACTTTCCAAAGGCACTGTACCTTAGTGCCTTGTTGCATATATTATTGTGGAGTCACTACAATGTTGTTGATGCATCCTTAGTTCTCACCCATCACAGTCATTGAACACTGTAACTGCTCACCAATGACCTCATGGTAACATCCCTGATCAGTTTCATTCCTGTCCTGCAGCTCAGTTCAGAAGGACGACTGTATCTTTTCTGGGTTGTTTGATACATAATGAACAGCACAATTATCAACTAGACCATGCTTAGAGATATTCAATGTCTGATTTGATCTACCAAATCACTGCGTTTTTTTTCTGAGGCTTTCGAAAAGCTCCCTGGTTTTTGTATTTGAATCTTGAAGTTCAACACTTGACTGAGGGACCTTACAGATGTTGAATATATGGGGGATCGAGGAAGTGTTATTTAAAAATGATTCCATGTCAATTTAAAAATGATTCCATGTCAATTTAATGTGATTTGTTAAGACAAATTTTTGCTAATGAACTCATTTAGGCTTGCCTAAACAAAGGGGCTGAATACTTTATGCAACAAATATATTTGAATTATTACATTTTTTATTCATTTTTTTTAAGTCACCTTTTTCTTCCACTTGACATTAGATTGAGTATTTTGTTGACAGATTGTTGACAAAATGTTTTATTCATTTTAATACCACTTTGTAACAATAAAATATGAAGAAATCCAAGGGGTCTGAATAGTTTTGCAAGACAAGATAGCTAATTAAAAGGTAAGCTGTGCCTTTTTCCTCAGCACATGCTGTAAATGAGTTCCTTAATCACTGTGTGGATCCTTGTGTATGTTTAAAGTGCTTTAGGAACCAGCTATCCAATGCTAAAACCCTTAAATGTCCATATCCCTGCTGTCATATTGGAAATTAAAGTGTATGTGCATGCCTCTGATTTGATGTCTGATTTTTAGATAGGGAGAGCTATAAAAATGTACTTTACATATCATATTTAGGATACACTTTAACGGTTAACCATGGACACTTGACCTAGACACTGAACTAAGATCTGTTATATTTTTCACCTTGAACAGTTAAGGTTTAGCTTGAGGAAGGGTAGCACCTAGATCTGTGCCTATGGTCATTATCTATGCTGAGGTGCCATAACAGAGCATGTGCCGGGAGTCACCAGAGGGGGCAGCACCTCCCCACAACAACAACAACACTCGTGCCTCCATCCCCTATTATTTGATCCTGGGAAAAACTGACTTATAGATGATGACGACCATCATACCTCTTTTTCTCTCTCTCTTTCTTTCTCTCTCTCTCTCACTTACTCACAGCCCACTGCTCTGCTCCACCAATAATGGAGTGACTTATGGTATTGTTATTGTATGGCAGGCAGACATGCAGATGAAGCAGGCAGCATAAAATGGAAAAGCAATTAGCTTTAGCTAGGTTCAGGGTTGTGTTGCGAGTGTGATGATGCATGTCTCTGGCTCCTGCCTCATTCCTGCGTCACTTTCCTACCCAGTCCTCTGTGTACAGCTAATACAACCACGTCACATGCACTTAGTATACAAAATATTTTACGAACACCATGACATATTTCCATGACTGACCAGGTGAATCCCGGTGAAAGCTATGATCCCTTATTGATGTCACTTATTACATCCACTCCCATCAGTGTAGATGAAGGGGAGGAGACAGGTTAAAGAAGGATTGTTAAGCCTTGAGACAATTGAGACATGGATTGTGTATGTGTGCCATTCAGAGGGTGAATGGACAAGACAAAAGATTTAAGTGCCTTCGAACGGGGTATAGTAGTAGGTGCTTTGTGTACTGGTTTGTGTCAAGAACTGCAACGCTGCTGGGTTTTTCACACTCAACAACTGTGTGTATCAAGAATGGCAACCACCCAAAGAACATCCAGCCACCTTTACACAACTGTGGGAAGCATTGGAGTCAACAGACTATTGGAGGTGCACAGTACTTCATAGAGCCATGGCTACATGGAACTCTATTCCACATCAGGTAACTGATGTAAGCAGTAGAATCGCATTTAAAAAACAGATAAAAATACACCTTATGGAACAGCGGGGACTGAGAAAAGACACACACAGGCACAGACACACACGTGCACATGGACGTTGTATTATAAATATGTGGTGGTGGAGTGGTGACCTGAGGGAACACACTGAATGTGTTGGGTAAGGTGTTATGAACTGTATGTAACGGTCTTATGTTGCTGGACCTCAGGGAGAGTAGCTGCTGGGGATCCTTAATAAATATAAATACAAACATGGGCCAGCATCCCTGTGGAATGCTTGACACCTTAAGTCCATGCCCGATGAAATTGAGGAAAATGTTTGGTATACTCAGTTTCTGTCCTCAATTAGGGACTATGGTTTCAGCAGTCATTATTTTAATTGATTCTGTCATGTCTAACTTGAAGCGGTCAGATTTATGAACAATACTTTAACTCTTAGTGTGTAATGAATTCCGTCTACCTGTAGTGTGTGTGGGAATGCTTACTCAATGTGTAAATTGAGCCATCTTTTAGAGGAGCTGTAATAACTATTTTGATCACTAGTATTACTGTATATATGCAAACTCCCTTATTTAGTTTATAGGGCTTCAATGACTGAGGAAGTTTTACCAGTAGTTCAAGATGACGACACAAGTATGATTTATGTACAAAGAGATTTAATTGAAAAGTTTGTATAAAAAAAAAAAATATCTCCAGATATCCATCATTCATGTCATACAGCTAAACTGAAAGAGAATATCTAACACTAGGCAAGCCACATCATAGTCACTAACTAGAATAGCCCTAGTCAACCAAATAGCCCTATCCAACCCAACATTACCACAGAAAGGACAAAAAAAATATATTAAAAAAATAAATAACATGCATAGCTCTTCCAAATGTAAGTAAACCTTGTTTTATTCCCTTCAGACAACTTCAGTGCATCCATCCAGAATCGAAACAAATTGTGTAAAAGAAAATTACAGGAATGCAAAACAAAAGGCCATGTAAAGATATGCAAACTCTGGGATTTCTCACTCTTAAACATTGACAATAAATAAATAAGCTACAAGAGTGTGGAACGTCTACATGTTCTGAAGAAATGAAAAGCATAGGAAGAAAAAAAACCTGCACAATATTTGTATTGAAAAATAGCCCATGAATATTGCATTGATTGTGCATTTCACACTTAAGCCATGGATACACCAGTTCAGGGCAGGAGATAGTGCCAGCTACGAGATGGGGGAAAGGCAATACATTTAAATAAAATACATTTCCAAGGGGCTAAACACAGATATAATGTAGTTTTTATACACATTCAGAAATGAAAGGATTCAATTTTGAGAAATACAAATGACTGAGGCTATAGTATGAGTGAGCAGCTTAGTAAGGGGGTGCAGTGTGAGTGAGTTGTTTCAAGCATTCCATGGTCAACACATCCCCCCCTCCTATGATCCCTAAGCATGCTGGGTGGTGTAGTTTACCACACTGTTATGGAAGACAACTCATCTCCATCATGACAGGGTGGGATACGTACAAACAAACCAGCCAGAAAGGGTTATAAACAAAACAAAATGACAAAAGCCCCGAGAAGCAGCTTTCAAAAAGGCACTACAAATCAAAATGTTTAAAAAATAAAGTATTCTCCTAGCTCTATGAGAGCAGCCATGTCGGTCTGAATAGGGGGCTTTAAACCAGATGCAATAAACCCACCGTTATAACAAATTAGAAAAGAATAAAGTACAAAATAAATAGTCACTGGTAAAGACCGCCCCAAACAGCAAATGTCCCACATTAGGAAACAATTAATGAGGTATAAAAATAAAAGATCAAAAGGAAGAACTGTAATAAATTATAATAATTCCATACAAAAAAAAAAAAAAAATTCTGCCTGCCCAAGCCATGGTGGGGCATAAGGACCAGAGCCCTTTAAGTCCAGTTAACACCCCCCCTCATGTCCATTCTTTCCTCTCATCCCCTCTTTCATAGGCTCTCCTTGCTGGAGCTTGTGCTAGATATGTCCTTGTTGATGGTCCTCAGCCGGATGTCCCCATCCTCCGTCTTGGAGGATATCGACACTTCCCCAGCCAAGCGCATCCAAGGGTGGTCCAGGATCTGTTCCAGAGTAGGCCTATCTGAGGGCCGTAACGACAGGCACCACCTGATCAGCTGCTGGCACTCTGGAAGGAGGGAGAGGAAAGGGGAAAACATGAATGAGTATTTTATTTTGTGGGAGAATCTCAAGAGGGAGATAGAGGTTTATAGGAACACACAAGAAAATAAAAAAGAAATGAGTGTTAAGAAATATGTTAAGATTAGAAATGTGTGAATTATTGTAGATTGTATATTGGAGGTAGTACACACCATTAGACACTCTCCTCCTGAAGTACAGTCTCCCCTGGAGGATTTCCTCGTCTTGCTCAAAGGGGATGTCTCCACAGACCATGTCATACAGAAGCACCCCTAGCGACCACACCGTAGCAGAGCGCCCGTGGTATCTATGGAAGCGAATCCACTCTGGCGGGCTATATACTCTTGTACCTGGAGGAGAAAAGGCTCATTAGTGATGTTTTACTTCTATAATAGTTATGTTTACTTCTATAATAAACATCAAACCGTTTATTTTGGGCATTTCATGTGACAATAACAGGACTATATTGCAATACTGTAGGATTTTGTAACACATTATAAATTGATATTTAAAAAAAAAAATTCTGATAATGTCTCTATAAAGACTGAACAAGGCAAGTGTAATTCCATGCAAACAAGGACTTATACTGGCATTATAATGCCCCTTTCTTTTCCACAACTCAGGCATGAGTAACTTGGATACCAAAAAAAAAACTTGAGCGCAATGCCAGCTATCACGTGACATGAATCAGCCCAAGCTCAGGTTTCACAACAGATGTTACGTGGCAGCTGACCGAATAGCCATTACCTAGGCTTTGAAATGTGCGTTTCTTGTAACTTAACAGGCAATGATCAACATATAACAATAACCTATTTTACTACACTAGTGTGTTATATTGACTAATATGAGATAATGTAAAGCACCTTAATAAATAACTACATAAGGACAACAAAATGAACATGGCTGATGACGTTACCACCTGAGGAAAACACTTGAGGTACCAAAAACAAACCTCTGCTGTCACAGCGTTGTGGGACACACCCGCCAATACAAGGGGGGGGGGGAGAGAAAAATTACCAGCTGATGATCTAATAATAGTAGCTATCTATACTAAAGCCAAAAATACTCCAAATCTAATAAGGGTAAAACTAAAAGTCAAAAATAGCTGGAGTCAAACAAATATAGCTGAAAGCAAGTCAAGGGTCAGTGCAGACTATCATGCACCTTCAAAAACAAAACCAGAAAATACAATGGAGCCACTGCTTGCCAAAGCACTGAGGAAGGGTAGGGTGCTTACCGTCAAAGTCAGTGTAGACTGTGTCCTTGAGAATCGCCCCTGAACCAAAGTCAATAAGCGTGAGGTCCCCAGTGCGTAGGTCTACAAGCAGATTTTCATCTTTGATATCTCTGTGAACTACTCCGCTGCTGTAGCAATGGCGGACAGACTCCAAAACCTGACGGAAAAATCCCTTCGCAGTCTCCTCGTCCAAAGCGCCCTTCTCAGTTATGAAATCGAAAAGATCCTTAACCAGCTCCGGTCGTTCCATGACAATCAACCAGCCGTCTGGTCGCTCATACCAATCCAGGAGTTGTATAACCCCTCGAAACGACGAACTGACTTTCTTCAATAAAATAATCTCCAAAGGCACGATCACACCATTCTGTAAGAAAATATGAATCACAAATTAGTTGAGTGACCTAGAATCGATTCAAATATCAAACAACGACAACTAGCATGGGTGAAAAACCAAAACAAACCGGAGTGGTGATACTTACAATAGTACCCCATTCGGTCACCCGCTCCTTCTGCACGTGTTTAACTGCGACCTAATTTCGGGGTTAACAATACATATTAGATACATTGTAGCCAGACATGAAGACATACATTGTAGCAACAACTAAATTAGTCAATAACCATGAGATAGATGCCTTGATGGCGCCATGTGCCGAGATCAAAGCATTCCTATTCTTACCGGTGCGTCATCGGAGAACCGACTACCGGCATAGACTGTGCCGAATCCACCGCTGCCGAGCACGGATCCCACCTTGTAAACCTTTTCGAACGGCTCCTTTTCCACTTTAACTGAAGAAACATCAAATTGAGAGCAGATAAGAATAAACGATAGCCACTCGAGTCGCAGCCGTTGACTAGACGGCTTCCAGACAAGTTACTAACTAATATTAGCTATGTTTGTTAATAGATCACCGTTGGCGCACGAAGCCATTCAAATAATTAAACGCACAGGATTTTAGAGTTGATTAAATAATTGTATTTTACTAACTATTGGACGCATTAATGATTGCAATATAAAGCTACTTCACTAAACAGTGCAACAGTATTTCTGGCAATGTACGAAGAATGACAGCGGGTTCGAATCATACCTGGCTGGAGCTGTATTTTCACCGGGTCCATGTTCGAAGGGTTGCAAATGTGTGAGAATGAGCCAAACTTTGACAGCAACATATTCGAACGGAAGACAGAAGAAATCCTTGTTTATCTGAAAAGGTAGATCCCGATCCAATCCTATGGAAATATGATTGAAAAGGCTAACGCTAGCTAATAAATCCAGTGTGCCAACTCCACCCGCCCGTCGCCGTGACTCAAATACAATGCCGCCTCTATCTTTTCCAGATTAGAAACGCCGCGTACAAATAGAATCCTGTATCTTGATTTCTGCACTTGGAAGATTACAGTTTTCTTGAAAGTACTGAAGAAAGGACACTTGCAGAGCTGTTAACTGCAATCGAAGAAGTTTGTAAGAAATCCAAGGGACTGTGTTGATATCACGGAACGGATTTGAGCTCTGGCACAGTCTTTCCCTACCTTTTCTATAACGCCAATATTTTTGGACGAGTGGAGGATGGTTATATCCCTCCGCCCCGAAAGACTACTCGGTATTTTACTGGAATTTGTTTTAATATCCGGCAATAATTAATTGAAATGTAGAGATTTAATATGATGATTCATACAATATATTTTTTTTTTAAAACAACCATTGTGTAATTTATCTTATATAAGGATATGTATACACGAACTACTTTCTCATAGTACGAGACGCCCAATGATCTCTTGTCTGGAGGTTTTGCGCTGTGTTGACAAGCGACCTGGAGAACTCAACCAATAAGATGGTATAATATATTTACCATGTTTTCGATTTGGACCAATCAAATCCTCATTATCATAAAGAGGTGATTTGCGCGCACGTGGCGGGAATTCCGAAACGCCACTTCCTCTGGGAAACACTGAGCGTTCGAGTGGATCGCCGCCTTTTAAAGTGTTTCACAATGGGGATTAAAAAAAAGCGAAGGACACAATTTAGCCAACGAATCTTAAATATTGTTCCTAGAGATAGTGGATATGCCTCTGTAACATTAAAACATAATTTTGGTGAAACCCAATAGTCAGTGGTGGAAAAAGTACCCAATTGTCATACTTGCGTAAAAGTAAAGATACCTCTTAAAACCTCTTAAGGATTAGCCCCTTTTTTCCAATTTTCGCCTAAAATGACATACCCAAATCTAACTGCCTGTATGCATGTTCTTGGTACCATTTGATAGGAAACACTTTGAAGTTTATGGAAATCTGAAAGGAATATAATAGACTATAACACAATAGATCTGGTAAAAGATATGTTTTTATTTTTGTTGCATCATCTGTGACATGAAAAAGAAAAAAACACACATTCAGCTAGGAAGCTGGAGGTGATTTAGATGGTGTCCACAAGACTGATAACTTCAAGAATGAGCAAGCTACATGACATTTAGTATGAAGTCACCCAGGTGTCCCTCATGATTTGCCCAAATGTACCTAAGTGGCCGAATTGGTAAATGTATACATTTTCAAGAACATAACTATAGAAAACATACAAAAAGGCTATGCTAATAAAAATACAAGTTTACACACTCCCAGGAATGTCATACATGATGAATCATTAGCTTCCCTACATAAAAGGTACATACAGGAGAGGCAACAAGAATGCTGATCCAATGTCTCCAAACACAGAAGTGAAATATTTAAGATAAGGGGCAAGTTTGCAGCCAAAGCTGATCTAATGTCATAAGTGAACACACCACAAACGACACACAAAGATTTTTTTTAAATGTACACACTATTTACAATTACAGTATTTAGAACATCCTCTACCCAAGATTTTGCTGCTGGTCCCAAATCCCAAGTCTCTTTCTGCTGTATCATCCTCTACTTGTAGGCTGGCTGGGTATTCACACCTCTAGATGGCTGGGCGGGGGTTTGTTGTGGAGCCAGAGAGAGCAGCCGTCAGACTAAGTGGAGGATGGAGGACTTGAATGTGGTGTCTTTGAAGTCAGTCTTTACCACTATTGAAGATTTTAAAAAATCTGTAAGAATTCATGTTTATTGCTTGTTTTATTGAATCTTTATTTTAGCAATACATCAAATGAACAACACATCTATAAACATATATTATATAGAGTATGAGGAACACTGGTGAAGTGTGTGTTCCAATTTAATTACATTTATATTAACCTTTACTTAACTAGGCAAGTCAGTACAAATTCTTATTTAGAGTGGCACCTACCCCGGCCAACCACAGACAACGCTGGGCCAAGCCCTTATGGGACTCCCAAATCACGGCCGAATGTGATGCAGCCTGGATTCGAACCAGGTGTTAGACCACTGCGCCAGTACAATGTGTATTTTATGTTGACTTTGACATGTTGTGGCTTTCGAGTACCTTCTTTGCTATTCATACACATATTTCATTAGGGATTATATATAGCAATCAAAGAAAATATTTCAAAAATCTTGCAAATTAATACTATGCAACCATTCAAACTGCATTAGCTCGGATTTACAATATAAAATAACATAAACATAAAGACTGGTATTTCATTTACAAGTCTACGGTAACGTCCTCTCCTTTAGCTGTTGTCTAAACCATATTCACTGAGTCAGTGACACTTTTCCGGTAGATTTCTGCTAGAATATCATCCAAAATCTGTATATCTGTCACGTGGGACTAGGTGTGTGTGCAGGAATCAGATGCAGAGAGAGAGTAACAGAGTAAAGTGCTTTACTATTGCACACCAAACTGATAAGCCCAATACACTATACCAGACATCGCAGGACACTATACCAGACAACCCAAAACCACAGGGTGTCCAGTATAGAAAATAAAATACAGCACGACCTAATATGTACACACGTAACAAAAGACAATCCCGCACAAAACAAGGGCGGGTCAAACTACAGGGAAGCTAATTAAACCAAAATACACACAGGTGAAACTAATAAGACAAAACCAACAGACAAACGAAAAAGGGATCGGTAGCGGCTAGTAGGACGGTGACAATGACCGCCGAGCACCGCCCGAACAGGCAGGGGAGCCAACTTCGGCGGAAGTCGTGACAATACCTGGACTTTGATTTAGCTTTTCCAGTATTAGTAGCCATATTGTATGTTAAACATTTACAAAAAACTTAGTTTTCATAACTCACAGCTTCGACATGCTCTTGCATAAATGTCCAAATTCCACTCGACTCGCATAAGCGCGAGTTTAGCTGAAAGATTTTACTTCACACAAAGGGTTTCCACCTACTCATGTAAAGCACAGCTGGTTGGCTATCTAGCTAACTAAGTTTCAAAACAATAGGTTGTCATTTGGACAAAGATACAGTCAATCAAGTGAACACCGCCTGTGTCATCGGCGCGCAACGATGTCATAGTTTCCTGGCTAAAAATGGCTTTCCAGTGGATATACTGAATGCAGAATGATATAGCAAAGGCTGTTTACTTTGTACTGTGTCTGAGGAATAAATAAGAACGTAATTTGAGTGGTTAAAATAACGTTTAGTGTTCGATTTTCACATATTTCTATCTTTGCAAGTTGATTGAGTGAAAATACAAAATCGATTGTGCATACTATATGGACCTTTTTAGGATATGAAAAATGATTTTAGCAAACAAAACTACACTACATTTGATTTCTGAGACCCTTAGGATGACAAATCAGAGCAAGATTTCAGAATGTAAGTAAAGTATTTACCTTCAGATGTGAACGTATCAAACATGTTGCTGTCATACGGCAGTGTAGCCTAGTGGTTAGAGCATTTGACTAGTAACCAAAAGGTTGCAAGTTCAAATCCCCGAGCTGACAAGGTACAAAATCTGTCGTTCTGCCCTTGAACAGGCAGTTAACCCACTGTTCCTAGGCCGTCATTGAAAATAAGAATTTGTTCTTAACTGACTTGCCTAGTAAAATAAAGGTTAAAAAAAATACAAGTGTTTTGTTGTTGTGCATTCTCCTCAAACAATAGCATGGTATTTTTGTTGTTGTAATAGCTAATGTAAATTGGACAATGCAGTTAGATTAACAAGAAATTAAGCTTTCTGCCCATATAAGACACTTATATGTACCACATTTTTTGTTGTTGTTTAAAATGATGTTTTAATCACATTATGATTTAGGAATAACAATCCTGTTAACAGGACGATACAAACAAAGTTTAATAGAAAATGACTCAAGTGAAAGTGATAGTCACCCAGTAAAATAATACTTGATTAAAACCTCTGAAGGATCAGACACTTTTTCTTCCAATTTTCACCTAAAATGACGTACCCAAATCTAACCATTTGAAAGGACACTTTGAAGGTCGTGGAAATGTGAAATTAATGTAGGATAATATAACACATTAGATCTGGTGAAAGATAATACAAAGAAAAACATACATTTTCAAAAAAAAAAATTTAAATGCAAGAGAAAGGCCATTATATGACTTAGGAGTCTAGGCAATTTAGATTTTGGCCACTAGATGGAAGCAGTGTATGTGGAAAGTTTTAGACTGATCCAATGAGCCATTGCATATCTGTTCAAAGTGTGTATTAAGTCTGCCCAAATGTGCCTAATTGGTTTATTGATACATTTTCAAGTACATAACTGTGCACTCTCCTCGGACAATAGCATGGTATTCTTTCACTTTAATAGCTATTGTAAATTGGACAGTGCATTAACAAGAATTGAAGCTTTCTGCCCATATAAGATATGTCTATGTCCTGGGAAATGTTCTTGTTACTTAAAACCTCATCCTAATCACATAAGCGCACGTTAGCTAAACCTTCACACAGGAGGACACCGATCCTGTGGAGGTTAAGTCTAAAAGTATTTGGTTTTAAATATAATGAAGTATGAAAAGTAAACGTAATTGCAAAAATATACTTAAGTATCAAAAGTAAAAGTATAAATAATTTAAATTGACTTCTATTAGGCAATCCAAACGGCACAATTTTCTTGTTTTTATTTAATTGCGGATGGCACAATCCAACACTCAGACATAATTTACAAATTAAGCATTTGTGTTTAGTGAGTCTGCCAAATCAGATGCAGTAGGGATGACCCGTTCTCTTGGTAAGTGTGTGAATTGGAAACCTTTTCCTGTCCTGTTAAGCATTCAAAATACAGTGAGTACTTTTGGGTGTCAGTGAAAATGCATGGAGTTAAAAGTACATCACATCTTTAGGAATGTAGTAGAGTAAAAGTAAAAGTTGTCAAAATATAAATAGTAAGGTAAAGTACATATACCCCCAAAAACTTCAGTACTTCATGCCACTGCCAGTAGTTAAGGTTAATCAAGGATGCGAGGCTATGGAAGCTTGCGCAACGAGTCACCTGTTTAAGCAATGGCTCGTTGCAGGATGAAAGAAGGTACCTGTTATTTTAGCCAACATTCAGTGGCGACCCGTCATTCAGGGCAGAGCCCTACCTGTTTTTTGTAGCCTGTTTTGCATGTTATTTTGGCATTAATACGTGTCGCATATCAGTTTGCAAACAATGTAAAAAAACAAAACAAATAATTGAGTAAATAAAGCCGAATACAAACTTGGTCTCTTTTTTGCTTTGTTGAGTAAGGCAGTTCCGAAATGCAGGTGTTTTAGCCTAGCTCTGTGCTTTCTTCAGTGGTGGGGCAGCCAGCGGAATATGCGGAGCGTAGAGGTTGGTAATGTTCTCTAAGTCCTCTAATTCAAGTCCCTTGGATGCTGCCACAGAGTTACATTGGAAGTGCCCATCCAAGAAGGCTCAAGGTCATTGGCCACAGATAAAATTAAGTAAAATCACATTATATCTACAGTAGCTTTGATTGGACTGATCATGTCAACATTACACTTTCAAAATCTTAGCTAGCATTGTAGCATCATCATGAATCAAGTCGACAATATACTGGGAAATCATTTTCAATCCTTGTCATTTGAAGAGAAATTATGAAAATAAATTATAGATAAAACATAACGGTACTCATCGGCCATTGGATATAAACATTACACAATAAGTTGGATATCGCAAATTCAACAATGAGGAGCTTGGAAGGAATCAGTGGCTAACTGCAAGCATTGCAAAGCAATAGCTAAGAAAGTAATACTAAGTGTATGCTGTGTAGTAAGCTGTTGGTAGCCTATGTGCCACACCCAAATAATTTGGTCCCTTTTCCCCTCATAATTTCACCTACTGTTCTGACTTTGTGGTGGCCTGTCTTAGAAAAATGTAATCATTGAATTTTGTAAAAGCTTTCATTGTCTGCTTATATGCCCCCTTTATTTATCCTATGGTTCTGACTTGGTGTACAGGGATAATACTGTAAGAACGGCCCATGTTCTGAATTCTGTCGATAACATTTCAAAATTGCTGAACAAAGTTATATTGACTACATCCGTCCTAGCTCTCTCATTAATGTCTTAATCGATATTACGGATTGCCTCTTATGCCATAGTTTGTACATTTCAATTGTCAGTAGAAACCACATTTGTTTAAGCAAGTCAGTCATATCAGCTATGTTTTTTTAAAAAGGCAGTAAATGAGACTGAATTATCTGTTTCTCTGCCAGACAAGTCTCTGCTGATAGCCAGGTTTAGCAGTGGTAAGGTGTTGAGACTGCTGTTGGGACTCTGCTGTGACAGCTTTATATAGGCCCTAACAGTTTGTGGTAGAGGTCGACCGATTAATAGGAATGGCCGATTAATTAGGGTCGATTTCGCGTTTTCATAATAATCGGAAATCGGTATTTTTGGACACTGATTTGGATGGTTTTTTTTTTTACACCTTTATTTAATATTTATTTAACTAGGCGAGTAAGGTTAAGAACACATTCTTATTTTCAATGACGGCCTAGGAACGGTTGGTTAACTGCCTCGTTCAGGGGCAGAACGACAGATTTTTACCTTGTCAGCTCGGGGGATTCAATCTTGCAACCTTACAGTTAACTAGTCCAACGCCCTAACCACCTGATTACATTGCACTCCACAAGGAGACTGCCTGTTATGCGAATGCATTAAGCCAAGGTAAGTTGCTAGCTAGCATTGAACTTATCTTATAAAAAACAATCAATCAATCATAATCACTTGTTAACTACACATGGTTGATGACTAGTTTATCTAGCGTGTCATATAATCGATGTGGTGCGTATCATTGCTCCAATGTGTACCTAACCATTTTTTAAATTTTTTAATTTAACCTTTATTTAACCAGGCAAGTCAGTTAAGAACATATTCTTATTTTCAATGACAGCCTGGGAACAGTCTGCAACAGATTTGAACAACAGATTTGTACCTTGTCAGCTCAGGGGTTTGAACTTGCAACCTTCCGGTTATTAGTCCAACGCTCTAACCACTAGGCTACGCTGCCGCCCCACCATAAACATCAATGCCTTTCTTAAAATCAATACACAGAAGTATATATTTTTAAACCTGCATATTTAGCTAGAAGAAATCCAGGATAGGAGGCAATATTAACCAGGTGAAATTGTGTCACTTCTCTTGCGTTCATTGCACGCAGAGTCAGTGTATATGCAACAGTTTGGGCCGCCTAATTTGCCAGAATTTTATGTAATTAGGACATAACATTGAAGGTTGTGCAATGTAACAGGAATATTTAGACTTAGGGATGCCAACCGTTAGATAAAATATGGAATGGTTCCGTATTTCACTGAATGATAGTTTCCGGATTCAGCCATATTAATGACCTAAGGCCTGTATTTCTTAGTGTTAACATGTTATAACTAAGTCTATGATTTGATTTGATAGATCAGTCTGTATGAGCGATGGTAGGCAGCAGTAGGCTCGTAAGCATTCATTGAAACAGCACTTTCGTGCTTTTGCCAGCAGCAGTTTATGACTTCAAGCCTATCAACTCCCGAGATTAGGCTAGTGTAACCGATGTGAAATGGCTAGCTAGTTAGTGGGGTGCGCGCTAATAGCGTTTCAAATGTCACTTGCTCTGAGACTTGGAATGGTTGTTCCCCTTGCTCTGCACGGGTAACGCTGCTTCGAGGGTGGCTGTTGTCGTTGTGTTCCTGGTTCAAGCCCAGGTAGGAGTGAGGAGAGGGATGGAAGCTATACTGTTACACTGAAGTGCCTATAAGAACATCCAATAGTCAAAGGTTCATGAAATACAAATGGTATAGAGAGAAATAGTCCTATAATTCCTATAATAACTACAACCTAAAACTTCTTACCTGGGAATATTGAAGACTCATGTTATAAGGAACCACCAGCTTTCATATGTTCTCATGTTCTGAGCAAGGAACGTAAACGTTAGCTTTCTTGCATGGCACATATTGCACTTTTACTTTCTTCTCCAACACTTTGTTTCTGCATTATTTAAAACAAATTGAACATGTTTCATTATTTATTTGAGGCTAAATTGATTTTATTGATGTATTATATGAAGTGAAAATAAGTGTTCATTCAGTATTGTTGTAATTGTCATTATTACAAATAAATAAATAAAAATTGGCTGATGAATCTGTATCTGCTTTTTTTGGTCCTCCAAGAATCGGTATCGGCATCGGCGTTGAAAAATCATAATCGGTCGACCTCTAGTTTCTGGGCACCATTTGTCACCGTTTATAATAACTCTACCTACATGTACATATTACCTCAATTACCTCGACACCGGTGCCCCTGCACATTGACATTGACTCTGTACCGGTACCCCCTGTATATAGCCCTACTATTGTTAATTACTGCACCTCTTTGTCATGACGTTGGCATGGGGGGTAGGTTTATGACAGTCATAAATACCCCCCCCCCCCTTTTTCCTCTCTCTACCCTACTGAGGTTACATTTGCAAAACCCTTGGTTAACATTCTGAGAGATTCTGGGAACATCAGAAGGGGGGGGGGAGGAATGAACTATATTCTGGCAATCCGATCAATTGAACATATGCGGTGGTACTTAATGAATATGATGTCAGTTTGGTTGTCATCTGAGACATTCTCATCAATGATAAGATGACAAAAACTCTACAGTGGAAAGTCTACACATCAGAGTTATCGGATTCACATGGAATTGTTGTTCAATTTAAATGTTTGAATATGAAATTATTTGTGATGGGATGAAATGTGATTTTAGCTTCTAAAATGTGAGATTTGGGTTTTCATAAGATAGGGCTCTACTCAATCAGTGGCCCGCCCCTGTGAAGAGACATGGGCTATAAAACTTTTCAAACATGCCCTCCTCTCCCTTCCTATATAAGCCCTTGACGACAATATAACCTTCTGTTCCGAGGATGTAGGACGACGGTCCTATGTCAGAATGGTTCAGATAATAACTACAGAACAAAGCCAACATCAGCGTGAGCTTTGGTTGCGAATGGTATGAACTTTGAACTCTTATTCACTACAGAAGTGATACCTCCTAGCCGTTGAGTTAGCAACAGCAGATGCAACGAGGGTTAGGAAGGAACAGACAGAGTATCCCGTCTATCACCCAACGACGTTACTACAACGTATCCAATTGACAACCAGAGACATTCTTCAAAGGACTCGGTTTGGCAACACGGCCTTCCATCTACCACCAACCTACCGAAGCGCAGCTCAGAGTAAATATTTATTGCATTTTCCTTTTCCAAATGGGCAGTAATTTAGAATGCATCAGATACTGTATTTAAGATAGCACAGCTTCTCTCTGTGTCCCTCAGTCTTCCCACTCTTTCACTCAAACCCAGCCCTTTTCCTTTGTGTAACAAGCTGTCATATCTGTTCCGCCCGCCAGGGACGTTTTCCTTTATGACGTAATTTGTAATCAAGTTATGATTTAATTATGTGTATGTGTAATTCTGTGTGATTAGTTAGGTATTTAGTAAATAAATAATTAAACCAATATTTCTGATTCAAATTGTTAGCCAGGGTTCGTGCAGATAACCACGAATTTACAACTTTCAGATGAGACTGAATTAAGACGACGATTGATATTGACTGCTATTGATGTAAAATATTACTAGGTCTTTTAGAGTTTATTCGGAAGATAACAGCTCTATAAATATTATTTCGTGGTGCCTGACTCTAGTTAGTTACATTTACATGATTAGCTCAATCAGGTGATATTAATTATGGAGAAATTATTTTATAGAATAGCATGTCATATCACTTAATCCGGCATAGCCAAAGACAGAACATCTTTAATAATTTGTTTTTCTTATCTCTTACTTTGTTTTAAGGTATTTTCTTAAAACTGCATTGTTGGTTAAGGGCTTGTAAGTAAGCTTTTTACTTTAATGGTCTACTATCACCTGTTGTATTCGGCACGTGATAAATTAAATTTTATTCGATTATAGTGCAATTAATGTATTCTTTGGTGTTGTTTTGTGTAGTGGCTTCTAAAACAAGATTTAGTTTTCCCCACGAATACAAAGGAGATGATTGTGGACTACAGGAAAAGGAGGACTGAGCACGACGGGGCTGTAGTGGAGCAGGTTGAGAGCTTCAAGTTCCTTGGCGTCCACATCACCAACAAACTAACATGGTCCAAGCACCACAAGACAGTTGTGAAGACAAAACCTATTTCCCCTCAGGAGACTGAAAAGATTTGGCATGGTTCCTCAGATCCTCAAAAGGTTCTACAGCTGCACCACTGAGACCATCCTGACACATTGCATCATTGCCTGGTATGGCAACTGCTCGGCCTCCGAACACATGGCACTACAGAGGGTAGTGCGTAAGGCCATCCAGGATCTCTATACCAGGTGGTGTCAGAGGAAGGCCCTAAAAATGGTCAAAGACTACAGCCACCCTAGTCATAGACTGTTCTCTCTGCTACCGCATGGCAAGTGGTACCGGAGCACCAAGTCTAGGTCAAAGAGGCTTCTTTACAGCTTCTACCCCCAAGCCATAAGACTCCTGAACATCTAATCAAATGTCTACCCAGGGATGTCCTTGTCTCATCGCACACCAGCGACTCCTGTGGCGGGCCGGGCGCAGTGCGCGCTAGCCAAGGTTGCCAGGTGCACGGTGTACCCTCCGACACATTGGTGCGGCTGGCTTCCGGGTTGGATGCGCGCTGTGTTAAGAAGCAGTACGGCTGGCTGGGTTGTGTATCGGAGGACGCATGACTTTCAACCTTCGTCTCTCCCGAGCCCGTACGGAAGTTGTAGCGATGAGACAAGATATTAGCTACTACAACAATTGGATACCACAAAATTGGGGAGAAAAAGGGGTAAAAAAAAAAGAAAAAAAAAGAGACGCTAACGGAGTCGGTGCAGCCAGCTGGTTTCTTCACGCTTGCGTCGACAGAAACAAGCATCTTTCTGGTAAGAAGAGGGGCGGGGGGTATGCCTTATGATTAACAAGACGTGGTGTGATCATAACAACATACAGGAACTCAAGTCCTTCTGTTCACCTGACTTAGAATTCCTCACAATCAAATGTCAACCGCATTATCTAACAAGGGAATTCTCTTCGATTATAATCACAGCCGTATATATTCCCCCCCAAGCAGACACATCGATGGCCCTGAACAAACTTTATTTGACTCTAGGTAAACAGGAAACAACATATCATGAGGCTGCATTCATTTTAGCTGGGGATTTTAACAAGGCTAATCTGAAAACAAGACTCCCTAAATTCTATCAGCATATTGATTGTGCTACCAGGGCTGGTAAAACCCTGGATCATTGTTATTCTAACTTCCACGACACATATAAGGCCCACCTCCGCCCTCCTATCAGAAAAGCTGACCACGACTCCATTTAGTTGCTTCCAGCCTACAGACAGAAACTAAAACAAGAAGCTCCCGCGCTCAGGTCTGTTCAACGCTGGTCCGACCAATCTGATTCCAGGCTTCAAGACTGCTTCGATCATGTGGATTGGGATATGTTCCGCATTGCGTCCAACAACAACATTGATGAATACGCTGATTCAGTGAGCGAGTTCATGAGAAAGTGCATTGGCGATGCTATACCCACAGCAACGATTGTCAGTATAGAGACAAAGTAGAGTCGCAATTCAACGGCTCAGACACAAGAGGTATGTGGCAGGGTCTACAGTCAATCACGGATTACAAAAAGAAAACCAGCCTCATCACAGACCAGGATGTCTTGCTCCCAGGCAGACTAAATAACTTTTTTGCCCGCTTTGAGGACAATACAGTGCCACTTACACGGTCCGCAACCAAAACATGCGGACTCTCCTTCACTGCAGCCGAAGTGAGTAAAACATTTAAACGTGTTAACCCTCGCAAGGCTGCAGGCCCAGACGGCATCCCCAGCCGCGTCCTCAAAGCATGCGCAGACCAGCTGGCTGGAGTGTTTACGGACATATTCAATCAATCCTTATCCCAGTCTGCTGTTCCCACATGCTTCAAGAGGGCCACCCTGTTCCTAAGAAAGCTAAGGTAACTGAGCTAAATGACTACCACTCACTTCCGTCATCATGAAGTGCTTTGAGAGACTAGTCAAGGACCATATCATCTCCACCCTACCTGACACCCTAGACTCACTCCAATTTGCTTACCGCCCCAATAGGTCCACAGACGACGCAATCGCAACCGATTGGGAACCGAAGCACCAAAAATAACCTTCAAGACAAGCGAGGAACTAGTTAAGTGTTGTTCGGTTTCTATCATAAAAAAGACAGATCTGGATCTATACTTCCAGCTCAGAAGTAGGATAGAACTAGTTCCTTTTCTGAAAGTATGTTGTAGATAAGAGTGAATCGTATTTATTATCACTTGTGACTGTTGGGTTGGAGCCAATCAAATGTGTGTCTGTGTGTGCTGTGCACATGTTTTATGCCTGCGAGCATACATGGCTATTGGATATTGGAATGCCGGATGGCCACTCACTCCAATTTGCTTACCGCCCCAATAGGCCCCAATAGTTCCACAGACGACGCAATCGCAACCACACTGCACTCTGCCCTAACCCATCTGGACAAGAGGAATACCTATGACATTCAGATGGGCCTCCTCCTGGTGGTGAGGGTAGAAAAAACACTGGGGCAACACAAGGGTGCTTTCTCAGCCCTCTCCTGTACTCCCTGTTCACCCATGACTGCGTGGCCATGCACGCCTCCAACTCACTACAGTGGTAGGCTTGATTACCAACAATGACAAGACGGCCTACAGGGAGGAGGTGAGGGCCCTCGGAGTGTGGTGTCAGAAAAATAACATCACACTCACACGTCAACAAAACAAAGGAGATGATTGTGGACTTCAGAAAACAGCAGAGGGAGCACCTCCCTATCCACATCGACGGTATAGTGGTGGAGAAGGTGGAAAGTTTTAAGCTCGTCGGCGTACACATCACAGACAAACTGAATTGGTCCACCCACACAGACAGCGTTGTGAAGAAGGCGCAGCAGCGCCTCTTCAAACTCAGGAGGCTGAAGAAATTTGGCTTCTCACCAAAAGCACACAAACTTCTACAGATGCACAATCGAGAGCATCCTGTCGGGCTGTATCACTGCCTGGTACGGCAACTGCTCTGCCCACAACCGCAAGGTTCTCCAGAGGGTAGTGAGGTCTGCATAACTTATCACCAGGGGCAAACTACCTGCCCTCCAGGACACCTACACCACCCGATGTCACAGGTAGGCCATAAAGATCATCAAGGACAACAACCACCCGAGCCATTGCCTGTTCACCCCGTTATCATCCAGAAGGTGAGGTCAGTACAGGTGCATCAAAGCAGGGACCGAGAGACTGAAAAACAGCTTCTATCTCAAGGTCATCAGACTGTTAAACAGCCATCACTAACATTGAGTGGCTGCTGCCAACATACTGACTCATCTCCAGCCACTTTAATAAGGGAATTGTTGGAAATTGATGTAAAAATGTATCACTAGCCACTTTAAACAATGCCACTATATATATTGTTTACATACCCTACATTACTCATCTCATATGTATATGTATATACTGTACTCATTTAAACTGCTGCATCTTTCTGCATCTACTGCATCTTGCCATCTTTATGTAATACATGTATCACTAGCCACTTTAAACTATGCCACTTTATGTTTATATACCCTACATTACTCATTTCATATGTATGTACTGTACTCTATACCATCTTGCCTATGCCGTTCTGTACCATCACTCATTCATATATCTTTCTGTACATATACTTTACCCCTTTACACTTGTGTGTATAAGGTAGTAGTTGTGGAATTATTAGATTAGATTACTCGTTGGTTATTACTGCATTGTCAGAACTAGAAGCACAAGCATTTCGCTACACTCACATTAACATCTGCTAACCATGTATGTGACAAATAAAATTTGATTTGATTTGATTTATTAGTAATTGACTGACCCGGTCTCTTCAGATCTCCCATCAATACTATTTCTAGGGTTAATTTTAGATCAATGTTATGCATTTTCAGCCATTCCTGAACCTGAGACCAGAAATAGGCTACCTGAGGGCAATACCAACAAATGGTCTATAGAATCTTTATCCTCACAACAAAATCTGCAGAGCTGCGCTGATTGTATGCCTCAAATATTCAACATTTTGTTGGTGGCAAGAATTCTGTACAATAATTTTAGCTGAAAAGCACAAAGTCTTGAATCTTGCGTTATTTTATATATCAACTCATACACCATGTACCATGGAATCGGTACATTAAAAATCTCTTCTATTTTGCAATCTGTATGGCACAGCTGTCAACATCCTGGTCCTCAAATGAGACTGGTATACTTTCCTATTTATGCTATTTTCATTCCTCCACCAGTTTTGATCCTTTATATTGAGCAGACAGACCAGTTCCCTACCTCCCCCCACTGACTCCTGCCTCCTATGTTTTTGCAGTAATGCTGTAATGAATTGGTGTAATCTTGGAATGAGCAGACCTTCAATACAATTCTGATATCTCTGTGAAAGACATAACTCTACCATTCCAATTTACAATATCCTTTAAAAACAAAATACCCTTTTCAAAAAATGTCCATAAATACAGGTATTTTATCAACCAGCACATTTGAGTTCAGCCATAATGTTTATTATAATATTTGTTCTATCTTTTCAGAGGGATGAAATTGAAATTGTAGCCAGCTTTGCAATTATTGTTTGAAAAAGAAATACTTTGAAAAAAGTTTCATTTTCAGTTAATCAAAAATGAGACATGGCAATCTGGACAAAGGCAAAAAGGGAATTTTTAAACAATCAATGAGCTTTTACTACTACTATTACTTTTTTTACAACTTTTTTCTACTTGAGAACCATTTAGGGTTCAAGCTAAACTTTTGGATAAGTGAAGCTTTTAGAGAGAGGTTTAGTGCTTTTATATTTAATAATCTAAACCCACCTTGTTCATATTATACAGTATAGATAGGAATTTATCTTGTCTGGTTTAGCATCCCAGATAATTAAAAAAATGTGCTCATATGATTTGACTTTCAATTTTTTTCTTTACAAGTTTTCTATTGAAATGTACTTTTGAGAGCTCATATATATATTTTGTGATATGAATACCAAGTATGTCTACTTCCCCGTCTGCCCATTTGATAGGTAAAACTGCAGATTAATGTAAAAGTTGTATTTTTTAAAAGATACAATATGTAATATAAGGTTTTTGTCCAGAGAGTCAAGGAAAGTTATCTAGATCTTCAATGAGAAATTGTAGGGATATGGCTTGCTGACTTAATATAAAACTTGAGTCATCGGCATACATGAACACCTTTTTTTAAGCCTTTGATTTTTAATCTTGTTATTGTTATTTGATCTGATTTTAATAGCTAGCATTTCAATGGCCACAACAAATAGATATGGTGATAGCGGACACCCTTGTTTAACTCCTCTTGACAATTCAAAACTTTCTGAGAAGTAGCCGCTATTTACTATTTTACACCTGGGGTTGATATACATTATTTTTACCCATTTTATAAGAGAATCACCAAAATGGAAAATATCCAGGATTTTATAAATAAAATCCAGTTTTACTTCATCAACGGCCTTTTAAAAATGCGCAATAAATACCAGGCCTGGCTTCTTAGATGTTTCATTTTGTTCTATTATTTCTAGTAGTTGTCATATATTATCTTTAATGTATTGTCCATGTAAAAAGCCTTTCTGATCAGGACAAAGGATAAATACCTGGTAAAGCTTTTTAATTCTGTGTGCTATGTGTTTTGCTAGTATGTTTGCATCACAGCATTGAAGTGTAAGAGGCCTTCAGTTTTTTAGATAGACAGACTGGATCTTTATATTTGCCATCTGGGTCTTGTTTTAATAGTAATGAAATCAGACCTGAAATCAGACCTTCCTGCTGAGTACATGACAGACTACCATTTCTATAGGAGTAGTTAAAACGAGCTAACAATGGAGCTTTGAGTTTATAAAAACAGGCTTAACAAATAGCCTCTAAAGATATTGCTCTGTCATTTGGCCTTCGCACTGATCTTTTAGTACATGTTTTTTATTTTTTATTTTTTATTATTTTGAAAGAATTCCTTACGGTAATCGTCATTCAAAGGGTGGCCACCTTTCCTTCCAGTTCTCTGCTGCCAATGACTGGAATGAATTGGAAAATAACTGAAGTTGGAGACTTACTGTATATCTCCATCACTAACTTTAAGCGTCAGCTGTCTGAGCGGCATACAGATCGCTTCTTCTGCCCATCTGTAAATAGCCCATCCAACCAACTACCTACCTCATCCCCATATTTGTTTTTGTTTTTCTGCTCTTTGGCACAACAGTATTTCTACTTGCACAACCTCATCTGCACATACAGTTGAAGTCGGAAGTATACATACATCTTAGCCATATATATTTAAACTCAGTTTTGGACAATTCCTGACATTTAATCCTGGTAAAATTCCCTGTCTTAGGTCAGTTAGGATCACCACTTTATTTTAAGCATGTGAAATGTCAGAATAATAGTAGAGAGAATTATTTATTTGAGCTTTAATTTCTTTCATCACATTCCTAGTTGGTCAGACGTTGACATGCACTCAATTAGAATTTGGTAGCATTGCCTTTAAATTGTTTAACTTAGGTCAAATGTTTTGGGTAGCCTTCCACAAGCTTCCCACAATAAGTTGGGTGAATTTTGGCCCATTTCTCCTGACAGAGCTGGTGTAACTGAATCAGGTTTGTAAGGCTTCCTTGCTCGCACACGCTTTTTCCCTTGACTTTGTTGTCCTTAAGCTATTTCTCCAAAACTTTGGAAGTATGCTAGAGGACATTGTCCATTTGGAAGATCCATTTGCGACCAAGCTTTATCTTCCTGACTGATGTCTTGAGATGTTGCTTCAATATATCCCCATAATTTTCCTCCCTCATTAAGCCATCTATTTTGTGAAGTGCACCAGTCCCTCCTGCAGCAAAGCACCCTCACAACATGATGTTGCCCCCCCCCCCCATGCGTGACTGTTGGGATGGTGTTCTTTGGCTTGCAAGCCTCCCCCTTTTTACTCCAAACATAATGATGGTTATTATGGCCAAACAGTTCTATTTTTGTTTCATCAGACCAGAGGACATTTCTCCAAAAAGTACAATCTTTGTCCCTATATGCAGTTACAAACCGTAGTCTGGCTTTTTTTATAGCGGTTTTGGAGCAGTGGCTTCTTATTTTGTACATATTTTGTACATCGGATTTGATGAAGATTTTTTATTCCACAAGCAGGACGCACAGGATGTACTTCAGACACCCGACAAGGCTGAAATCCCCGTCATTGGCAAGAGAAAGAGACGCAGATATAGAGGACACAGGGCGGGGTGCCTCGTAAGGATCCGCCGACAGCGAGTGAGAAATCTGCCCTTACCATCAATATTACTTGCCAACGTACAATCATTGGACAATAAATTAGACAAGGTACGATCACGAATATCCTTCCAACGGGACATCAAAAAGTGTAATATCTTATGTTTCACCGAATCGTGGCTGAATGACGACATGGAAAACATTCAGCTCATGGGATATATGCTGCGTAAGACGGACGGACGGACGGACGGGGGGGACGGGGGGCGACGGACGGACGGGGGGGGTCTGTGTATATTTGTATACAACAGCTGGTGCACGAAATCTAAGGATGTCTCTAGATTTTGCTTGCCTGAAGTAGAGTATCTCATGATAAGCTGTAGACCACACTATGGGCCAATAATTTTTTCATCTATTTTTATCATGGCTGTTTATTTACCACCACTGATGGACGCTGGCACTAAGACCACACTGAGTCAGCTGTATAAGGAAATAAGCAAACAGGAAACCGCTCACCCAGAGGTGGCGCTCCTAGTGGCCCGGGGACTTTAATGCAGGGAAACGTAAATCAGTTTTACCAAATTTCTATCAACATGTTAAATGCACAACCAGAGGATTTTTTTTTCTAGATCACCTATACCCCACAATCAGAGATGCGTACAAAGCTCTCCCTCGCCCTCCATTTGGAAAATCTGACCATAATTCTATCCTCCTGATTCCTGCTTACAAGTTAAAATTAAAGCAGGAAGCACCAGTGACTCGGTCTATAAAAAAAAAGTGGTCAGATGAAGCAGATGCTAAACTACAGGACTGTTTTGCTAGCACAGTCACATTTGAGAACCACATTTGTATTTGTATTTATTACGGATCCCCATTAGTTCCTGACAAGCCGGCAGATACTCTTTCTGGGGTCCAGCAAAATTAAGGCAGTTATACAATTGTAAAAATTTTATTGAACAAAATTTAGGTAGCTCCCGCCCAGTTTTGTTCCCTTTGCTTCTGTTTAAGAAACGTTTTGCAACAGAATCGGTGGAATAAATACACTCCAGGTTTCTGCCTTGCAAAATGACCACCGGGTTTGGCACTAGTTACCACAACCACAAAGTTGGCTGTATCATAAAAACGATTGAAAACTGAAATGTGCTTTTTGATCTTAATTTAAGTTTATGCTTAGGCATACGTTTAGCAGTGTGGTTAAAGTTAGGGGTTAGGTTAGGGCTAGGTTTAAAATAAAATGTTTAGAAGAGGAATTGAAGAAAGACCGTGCATTCGGAAAATATTCCGACCCCTTTACTTTTTCAACATTATGTTACATTACAGCCTTATTCTAAAATGGATTAAATAAAATTTTCCCTCATCCATCTACACACAATAACCCATAATGACAAAGCAAAAACAGGTTTTTAGAGATTGTATCAAATGTATTACAAATAAAAACAGAAATATCATATTTACCTAAGTATTCAGACCCTTTGCAATGAGACTCGAAATTGAGCTCAGGTGCATCCTTTTTCCTTTGATTATCCTTGAGCAGTTTCTACATCTTGATTGGAATCAACCTGTGGTGAATGCAATTGATTGGACATGATTTAGAAAGGCACACACCTGTCTATATAAGGTCCCAGAGTTGACAGTGCATGTCAGAGGCCGGTGGACAAGGAGGAAATGTGCTTGAATCTGAAAGTGTGGCAAGTGAAGTGTGTGATTGGATGGAAAATACTGAAATCAAAGAATGGAACAAAATGAGCAAAAGTTGTGGTAGAAGACAAGTACGGGTCCAATAATGCATTTCTTATTGGACTGTGTTTTTTGGACAAGGAGATTAATTTGGGATATCCATTTGTAATATCGAGGACTGTGAAGAAAGCAGTGGGAAAGTTGGATTCAATCAAGGTGACTAGAATCTGACCTGTTTTGGTTAAAACCTCTCTGGGATATGCAGGGCGCCAAATTCGAAACAACAGTAATTAAAATCCAATAATTAAAATTCCTCAAACATACAAGTATTTTACACCATTTAAAAAATACACTTGTTGTAAATCCAGCTACAGTGTCCGATTTCAAAAATGCTTTACGACGAAAGCACACCAAACGATTATGTTAGGTCAGCACCTAGTCACAGAAAAACACAGCCATTTATCCAGCCAAAGAGATGAGTCACAAAAAGCAGAAATAGAGATAGAATTAATCACTAACCTTTGATGATATTCACCAGATAACACTCATAGGACTTCATGTTACACAATACATGTATGTTTTGTTTGATAAAGTTCATATTTATATCCAAAAATCTCAGTTTACATTGGCACGTTATGTTCAGTAGTTCCAAAACATCTGGTGATTTTGCAGAGAGCCACATCAATTTAGAGAAATACTCATAATACACATTGCTAAAAGATACAAGTGTTATGCATGGAATTTTAGATCCCCTTGTCCTTAATGCAACCGCTGTGTCAGATTTTTTTTTAAACTTTACGGAGAAAGCACACCATGCAATAATCTGAGGACAGCACTCAGACACAAAAACAAGCCATACAGTTACCCACCATGTTGTGGAGTCAACAGAAGTCAGAAATAGCATCATAAATATTCACTTATCTTTGATGGTCTTCATCAGAATGCACTCCCAGGGATCCCATTTCCACAATAAATGTTTGTTTTGTTCGATAATGTCCCTCATTTATGTTCAAATACCTCCTTTTTGTTCGTGCGTTTAGCCCAGTAATCCAAATTCATGAGGCGCACTAGGTCCAGACGAAAAGTCAAAAAGTTCCATTACAGGTCATAGAAACATGTCAAACGATGTATAGAATCAATCTTTAGGATGTTTTTAACATAAATCTTCAATAATGTTCCAACTGGAGAATTCCTTTGTCTTTGGAAATGCAATGGAACGCAAGTCGCTCTCACGGGAGCACGCATGATCGGCTCATGGCAGACACCTGATTGAAAGAACTCTCTTTCTCTCCCCCTTCATAGTAGAAGCCTCAAACAAGGTTCTAAAGACTGTTGACATCTAGTGGAAGCTTTATGAAGTGCAATATGACCCCATAGACACTATATATTCGATAGGCAATGACTTGAAAAATTACAAACCTCAGATTTTCCACTTCCTAGTTGGATATTTTCACAGGTTTTTACCTGCCATATGAATTCTGTTATACTCACAGACATCATTCAAATAGTTTTAGAAACTTCAGCATGTTTTCTATCCAAATCTACTAATTATATGCATATTCTAGCTTTTGGACCTGAGTAGCAGGCAGTTTACTCTGGGCACTTTTTTATCCAAGCTACTCAATACTGCCCCCCAGTCCCAAAGAAGTTTTAATTGTGCTGATGCATGCAACAGAAGAAGCATGCACTCGATCTGGCAAAATTGTCCATGTCAGAAGTAAAGTGTATTGATCTTTGGAGCAGGACACCTGCCAAAGGAGATATTGCTGGAGTCTCGTTGAATGTAGATCATAGTCAGAAAATCCCAGGAGTTGTCAGTGCGCGTCGACCTGACCCATATGGCAAATGGAAGGAAGGCGAAAACCCTGTCGACATTGTTGTTTGAGGAGGCTACCTGAATATGTGAAGTTTGGATATATGAGGTATGTGGTGAGAGCATTTGTGTCTAAACCATAGTATGGGAATTGTAAAGGATATGGTCACATGTCAAATGTTTGCAGACGGAAGAAGTATGATATTGAAGAATCTGTGAATGGAAAATGTTGCAACTGTGGTGGGATCAAGCTCTGAACTTCCTTGAGTGCCCTGTTAGGGTGAAGGAGGTCGAGGTGTCAAGAATCAGGGCTCCGCATTCGATCTCCTATGTGGAGGCGTTGAAGAGAGTCAAAGGGGCAAGAGGCAACAGTGTTGGCGGTGGATGCATTGCAACCAGTTGCTAGTGTTTTAAGTCAATCGAGTGATCTGGATATACATTGTGAAGAAGGTGGATTTGTGGCATTTATAGCGACAGAGATTAATTGCACATAACAAGTGTCTAAGAAGTGCAAGAAGCTGGATATCATTATATCTGCAGCCAATACGTTTTTGGGGCTCCAAGACTTCAGAAGGCAGACGGCAGAAGCAGTGCAAGGACTATTGTCATTAGAAAATGTCCCACTCTCACAGGAGGCTTCTGAGACTGTGTTTTTACCTGATTAGAATGACATTTTTAAAGAAAATTAGGTTGATTTTGTTTAGTTAATAATTTTTTTGGTAGATTGAATTATATTTCATTTATTTTTACCCAACTGGTTTTCTTTTTGTGCTCCTTAATAATATCCACCCTCTCAAATGGACATCTAATTGTTACGAATTGTATTATACCATAGAAGAAGAAGAAGTGCATGTCAGTGCAAAAACCAAGACATGAGGTCGATGAGCTCAGAGAAAGGATTGTGTCAAGGCATAGATCTGGGGAAGTGTACCGCAGCATTGAATATCCCTAAGAACACAGTGGCCTCCATCATTCTTAAGTGGATGAAGTTTGGAACCACCAACATTCCAAACTGAGCAATCGGGGGAAAAGGGCCTTGGTCAGGGAGGTGACCAAGAACCTGATGGTCACTCTGACAGAGCTCCACAGTTTCTCTGTGGTGATGGGTAACCTTCCAGAAGGACAACCATCTCTGCAGCACTCCACCAATGAGGCCTTTATGATAGAGTGGCCAGACAGAAGCGACTCCTCAGTAAAAGGCACATGACAGCCCGCTTGGAGTTTGCCAAAAGGCACCTAAAGGACTCTCAGACCATGAGCAACAATATTCTCTGGTCTGATGAAACCAAGATTGAACACTTTGGCCTGAATGCTAAGCATCACGTCTTGAACCCAATCGAATATCTCTGGAGAGACCTGAAAATAACTGTGCAACGACGCTCCCCATCCAACCTGACAGAGTTTGAGAGGATCTGCAGAGAAGAATGGGAGAAACTCCCCAAATCCAGGTGTGCCAACCTTGTAGTGTCATACCCAAGAAGAATTGAGGCTTTAAATGCTACCAAAGGTGCTTCAAGACAGTACTGTGTAAAGGGTCTAAATACTTATGTGCTCTTTGTTTTTTAAATTTTTTATATTGGCAAAAATGTCTAAAAAACAGTTTTTGCTTCGTCATTATGGGTTATTGTGTGTACTGATTGATGAGGGGGGAAAACAATTTAATCCATTTTAGAATAAGGCTGTAACCTAACAAAATGTGGAAAAGGTGATGGGGTCTGAATACTTTCTGAATGCACTGTTGGTGGGGTTTATTATTTTGTGGCTGTACTACAGGCATTGTCAGCACAAAACAGGGTCCCTTTTTATAGTGAATGGAATAATTGCAATCTTCGTGTTACCAATAATTGCTTCCAATACACCATGTCCATAAATCAATTATTACAAAAATTGCACACAGAAGTAATGAGGATAATTTAGCTGCTAATGGCTTAACTACACTCCAATGTATTTTGTAACAACATACTTTCAAGAACTAATTTGTATTTTCAAAATAGAAAATACTTTTATATACCAATTTGTTTTATAGCAGTTCACATTTTGTGGCTCCCTTTCACCCTGCATTGGCGTCAGAAGTCTGACACTATGGTGTGATGAGAGCGTCTGCTAAATGGAACTATAAATGTATATGTAAAAATGAACAATTGCAAAGCATGCTGAGTATTATTCTGAAGGTTCCGCCCCCGAAACAAGGCCAATAATAATACCCAGTGTGTTTTGCAGTTCATTTAGGTATCTTAATTGTCATATATACTGTGTATTTGTACATTTTGGTCATTTAGTGGACACTCTTGTCCAGAATGACATACAGTCAGTGTATTCAACTAAGATATATAAACAATAACATATCACAGTCATAAAAAAGTTAATGTAAACTGTTTACTGAGAATGTTGTTGCTGTTCAGCCGGCTACTTGCAAATGTATTTTAAAATACAATATATATGTATTTTACTTAAATATATTTCTTTTTATTTTGGTGCATTGATAGTTATGTTGTTTTGTAATAGTTTTATGTAAGTCTATTTTGACATTTTTGCCCATCCCTGTCTTCAATCCTTGCTCCATCCAACCCATATCAATGGGTTACCAATGTAATAGGAATCCTCTTTTAATTTTTTTATTTTTTATTTAACCTTTATTTAACTAGGCAAGTCAGTTAAGAACAAATTCTTATTTACAATGACGGCCTGACCCGGCCAAAACCTCCCCGAACCCAGACCACACTGGGTCAATTGTGCGCTGACCTATGGGGCTCCCGATCATGGCCGGTTGTGATACAGCCCATGATCAAACCAGGGTCTGCAGTGACGCCTCTAGCACTGAGATGCAGTGCCTTAGACCGATGTGCCACTTGGGAGCCCTCTTCCTCCATAGTTCTGTGTCATTATGAATATATTAGAGCCCCATTTGACCCCACATCCTGACATGCCATAGCAACCCATGATTCATATTTTTCCCATAAAGCAAAGAGGAAACCAGGTCTATGATATGCAGGGCCTATTACAAAGAGTTCATGTTTTATTAATGTATCTTGTGGCTGGCCATAGGCTGTGGTTGGGGTCAAAGGGGGGTGATTACTAGGAATGAATAGTGATTAGGCTCTCTCTGCATGAGGATGGAGGGATTAAGGAAAGATAGATACGTTGTTTTATATCTATCATTTCCATTATGGAATAGGAGGAAAGCCTTGGTGCATTCGTCATGCACAATTTATCTTTAAATCAAATCAAATCAAATTTTATTGGTCCATACACATGGTTAGCAGATGTTATTGCGAGTGTAGCGAAATGCTTGTGCTTCTAGTTCCGACAGTGCAGCAATATCTAACAAGTAATCTAACAACTCCACGATAACTACCCTAATACACACAAATCTAAGTAAAGAATATATAAATATTAATATATGGATGAGCAATGATAGGGTGGCATAGGCGCCGTGAGCAATGCCAGAGCGGCATAGGCAAGATGGTATCTTTGTGTTTCAGTATCAATGAGCATTTTTAAGATGTCCTGTTCTCAATATTATCAAGTTTAGGCTAAGGGAAAAAAACACATGGTGAGTTCGAAAGGAAAAAGCTGTGTGCTTTTTCCATCCTAAACACTTGAGTCTGAATCGACCTTGGCTGAGTTGGCTCAATAATAACACAGGACTGACTTTATCCAGTTTAGCCTAAGGAAAAAAAACGCATGGTGAGTGGGCGTTTAAAAGGCGAAAGCTGTGTACTTTTTCCATCCAGTCTGACTTGACCTTGACTCATGTTTGTAACGTGTCCTTTATCTCCTCTGCTCTGGTGATAACCCTTGTGTACACTGAAGAGGGAAATAATGCTTATAACATTAGAGACTTCTCTGGAACCTAATCTTCCTATACAGCTCCAGAGTTATGTAAATGTGTGATGTGCATCCAAAATGGCACCCTATTTCCTATATTGGGCCCTGTCCTATGAGCACAATGGGCCCTTCACAAAAATAGGGTGTCCTTTCATAGTAACATGTATGCCCCGCCCACCTGAGGATCTGTCTTTTTCAGCCATTTACAATATTTCCTGTCTTTGAAGAATGCAAAATCAACTTCTCACTTAAATCTTGCTAAATTGATTGCACCACCTCTGTGCACGTTTAGTCCCCCCCCCCAACACTACATAGCTGATTCAAATAATGTAATCAAAGCTTGATAATGAGTTGTTTATTTGAATCAGCCGTGTCGTGTAAGGCCAAAAATCAAAACGTGCACCTGGAGTATAATGACACCCAGAGGTATTATTCTCTCAAGTTGACACACATGGAAGGACTTCATGCATATGAATAAGTGGAAAGAATAAAAGGATATTGTACTACATAGGACACAACTATGCTATGGGCTTTAACTTTGATAGAATGAATACATCGTTTTTACCTCCTGATATTTTTCTCACAATATTTCTCACTTCATATAGGACACACAGTTTTCTTTTATGCAGATGTAACGTCTTCGACACTGTAGCACCTTGCAAGGTGAGAACCTTCACATGCAAACTCTCGATGCATCACATTTAAATGTTATGGGAAATGCATTTACCCCAACTTACTGTGGCAGCCTATATAAGATATTCCCTATGAGACCTGCAGAGTGAATCTGTCAACACACTCCTGGAGAAAAAGGTGCTAAGTAGACCTATATACATAATGTGCATTTGGAAACTATTCAGACACCTTGACTTTTTCCACATTTTGTGAAGTTACAGCCTTTTTTTAAGATGGATACATTTTTTATTCCTCATCAATCTAAACAAAATACCCCATAATGACAAAGCAAAAACAGGTTTTTAGATTTTTCTGTTGTAAATGTATAAAAAAAACAGAAATGGAAATATCACGATTACATAAGAATTCAGTCCCTGCCGCTGAAAAACATCCCCACAGCAGGATGCTGCCGCCACCATGCTTCACCATAGCGATGGGTGACAGGTTTCCTCAAGACGTGATGCTTGGCATTGAGGAAAGAGTTCAAAAAGTTATATCTTGGTTTCACCAGACCAGAGAATCGGTTTCTCATGGTCTGAGAGTCCTTTGGGTGCCTTTTAGCAAACTCAAAGTGGGCTGTCATGTGCCTTTTACTGAGGAGTGGCTTCCATCTGGCCAGCTTACCATAATGGCCTGATTGGTGGAGTGCTGCAGAGATGGTTGTCCTTCTTGAAGTTTCTCCCATCTCCACAGAGGAACTCTGGAGCTCTGTCAGAGTGACCATCAGGTTCTGGGTCACCTCCCTGACCGAAGCCCTTCTCGGTAGTTCCAAACTTCTTACATTTAACAATGATGGAGGCCACTGTTTTCTTGGGGAGCTTCAATGCTGCATACATTTTTTGGTACCTTTCCCCAGATCTGTGCCTCGGCACAATCCTGTCTCGGAGCTCTGCGGACAATACCTTCGACCTCATGATATGGTTTATGCTCTGACATGCACTGTCAACTGTGGGACCTTATATAGACAGGTGTGTGCCTTTCCAGATCATGTCCATTCAATTTAATTTACCACATGTGGACTCCAAGTTGCTGAAACATCGCAATGATGATCAATGGAAACAGGATGCACCTGGGCTCAATTTTGAGTCTCATAGCAAAGGGTCTGAATAATTGTATAAATAAGGTATTTCAGTTGTTTTATATTTTATGCATTTGCTACATTTTCTAAAAAACTGTTTTTGCCTTGTCATTATGGGGTATTTTGTGTTGATTGATGAGGAAAAACAACTATTGAATCCATTTTCGGATGAGGCTGTAATGTAACAAAATGTTGAAAAAGTCAAGGGGTCTGAATACTTTCCGAATGCACTTTAGGGAACCCTTTATATATGGTTATTTATAGAAGCCCATGTATATGGTTGTACCTAGAATCCTCTATGAAGGGTTCTGCCTAGAACGATTTTATCTTTGGAGGGTTCTTCTTAGAAGCCTCTATGAACAGTTCCAACAGCCTTTTTAGCCTTTAAAATGAAATGATTTATGACAATACATATCATAAGGCCTTTCTTTGAGGGCCTAGTTACACTCTACCACAGTGGTGTTAGGAAACTCCTGCTTTACATGCCACATCTGGTCGGCAAGTCATATTATGTTGGCTTGCAAAGTGAGGTTTAGCTCCTACTGGAATCCAGCCAAAGTTGGGATAACCAACAAGTGAAATTTTTAATCACCCCCCCCAACCTGCATTCAGAACAACTGCCAGGTTGTGAAGATTGATTATTGAGACTACCTCAATCATCTAAACTGAAACAACTATCTCAGTAATGGGTGCAAGAACTAGAAACAGATTGGATTAGTTTAGAAACAGTTATGCTATGTATCTTTGTGTAGCATAAAATTAATCAATCAATGTACATGTGAAAACACAGATATTAAAACAAACAATTCTGAAAATCACCCTGCAATAGAGCATACTGGGAAATATGATATATGGTTCTATGAAGAACCGTTCCTGCCTTCCAAAGAATCATTTTTGCCTTCCAAATAATATTTTTGCCTTCCAAAGAATTATCAAAGAACACTTTCTTCCAAAAATTGTTATTAGGATGTTAAAGGTTCTAGGTAGAACCCTTTGCCTTACAAATAACCGTTGTCTTCCAAAAGGGGTTCTTCAGATCAAGACGGTTATTGTTAGAAACTTATCCCTCCACAATTAACCCTTTTGGAACCCTTTTTTCTAAGAGTGCAGCATCATGTATTGTAGCCTGGGGGTATGAATCTCTTCTTCAGAAAGGCATGCAGGCGTGTGTTCACCACACCATCAGAGAGGCATGTTACAATGCAACTGTTTAGGCCAGCCTGAGCCTGCATGTGACCATAGGCTATGTGACTGATGTGGCTATGACTATTGCACTCATGGGAAATCATCATCAGTCACCATTATTTATGTACATGGATCCCTTAATCTGCTGCTGCCAGAGAGAGAGAGAGAGAGAGAGAGAGAGAGAGAGAGAGAGAGAGAGAGAGATGGCCTGCTGGCGGGCAGGAAGCGAGTTCTGAGCTGTCCTGTCCACAATCCTCCACACTGCTCCTGCAGCTTCACTACCACCACTGCCACCATCCTTTACATGCCTGAGATACCTCCTGATATTTTCTGTTGGCTCTAATTAACTATGACAGCTTTAGGAAAACTATGTTACAGAGCTGAAATTGTTTGATAAGGCTCTAGGGCTGAAGGTTCTACATCTGATCTATAATTTGATGGGTTGTGTTTTTGGATACATAAAACCAGAGAGCGTTGACCACATCAAAGCTGTAGGATCGGCAGTGTTATATTTAGCCCAGGCCTATGCAGCCCGAGCTGGGTAGCCACATCATTTTGGTGGCTGATTGAAATCCATTCAGCTTGGTTGGTTCTGCTGGGGCTGTCCATGCCAATGCCTGCTGGGAATACCTCAGGCATGTTATGTTCCTGCATATGGGGTTAGCTGAAGTAAGGGAGATGTGTATGTTGCTATATAGTTAACATGCCACTATCCTCTCATTATAGCAATGATTATGTGCAGAAGTCTGTCTCTCTCTCCCCCTCTCGCTCGCTCTCTCTCTTTCTCTTTCCTATACTCCAGGGCTCTCCAACCCTGTTTCTGGAGAGCCACACTCCTGTAGGTTTCATTCCAACCCCAGTTGTAACTAACCTGATTCAGTTTATCAACCAGCTAGATTATGGTTGGAGCGAAAACCAACAGGACGGTAGCGCTCCAGGAACAGGGTTAGAGATCCCTGCATACTCGATATCGCTCTCTGTCCCTTTGTCTCTAATGGTCCTTTATCTCTAATCTTGCATAACTGTAACTGTTCATTAGCTCCTATACACTACTGTCTCCACTCAAACATCATCAGCATCACATTTATCCCAACACAGGAAACACTCCTGCCAATCCCTGTGTAAATACATTTTCATACAGAGGAGACTATCTATTCTAGTGTTGGCAGTTGGCAGTTGACACTATGAGAGGACAATGCACTATTGCATGGACAATGTGCCTCTGCTGTGCTACCTGATGTGCAGTTTGTACCTGTAAACCGGTTAAGTGTTATTATCAGACTGGTCATAATTTGTTGTCATGTATGCCTGTCAGTGTGGTCTTTCATTTGGAAGATATCATATTAAAACTTCAAAGCGCATTTAAGAAGAATTTAATAAAAAGTTCAATATTTTCAAATCTGGATGACAGTAAATAAGTCACAAACAAGTCTAGATGTATTCAAACATGAATCTAAACGTGTTATATACTCTTCTTAGAAGATTAGTTTGGGGTTTGCATTGGTTATACTGCACCGTAGCATTCCCTCTGGCCTCAACACAACTCAAGCTTGAACTCACTGTTCTTTCCCAAACTGTTACAGACCTATATCCATCCTGCCCTGCCTATCTAAGGTGTTCGAAAGCCAAGGCAACAAACAGGTCACTGACCATCTCGAATCCCACCGTACCTTCTCCGCTGTGCAATCTGGTTTCCGAGCCGGTCACGGGTGCACCTCAGCCACGCTCAAGGTACTAAACGATATCATAACCGCCATCGATAAAAGACAGTACTGTGCAGCCGTCTTCATCGACCCTGCCAAGGCTTTCGACTCTGTCAATCACCATATTCTTATCTGCAGACTCAGTAGCCTCGGTTTTCGGATGACTGCCTTGCCTGGTTCACTGTGCTATCTAACCTCCAAACGAGCTTCAATGCCATACAACACTCCTTCCGTGGCCTCCAACTGCTCTTAAACGCTAGTAAAACCAAATGCATGCTTTTCAACCGTTCGCTGCCTGCACCCGCACGCCTGACCAGCATCACCACCCTGGATGGTTCCGACTTTGAATATGTGGACATCTATAAGTACCTAGGTGTCTGGCTAGACTGTAAACTCTCCTTCCAGACTCATATCATACATCTCCAATCGAAAATCAAATCAAGAATCGGCTTTCTATTCCGCAACAAAGCCTCCTTCACTCACGTCGCCAAACTTACCCTAGTAAAACTGACTATCCTACCGATCCTCGACTTCGGCGATGTCATCTACAAAATTGCTTCCAACACTCTACTCAGCAAACTGGATGCAGTTTATCACAGTGCCATCCGTTTTGTCACTAAAGCACCTTATACCACCCACCACTGCGACTTGTATGCTCTAGTCGGCTGGCCCTCGCTACATATTCGTCGCCAGACCCACTGGCTCCAGGTCATCTACAAGTCCATGCTAGGTAAAGCTCCGCCTTATCTCAGTTCACTGGTCACGATGGCAACACCCATCCGTAGCACGCGCTCCAGCAGGTGTATCTCACTGATCATCCCTAAAACCAACACCTCATTTGGCCGCCTTTCGTTCCAGTTCTCTGCTGCCTGTGACTGGAACGAATTGCAAAAATCACTGAAGTTGGAGACTTTTATCTCCCTCACCAACTTCAAACATCTGCTATCTGAGCAGTTAACCGATCGCTGCAGCTGTACATAGTCTATCGGTAAATAGCCCACCCATTTTTACCTACCTCATCCCCATACTGTTTTTATTTATTTACTTTTCTGCTCTTTTGCACACCAATATCTCTACCTGTACATGACCATCTGATCATTTATCACTCCAGTGTTATTAATCTGCAAAATTGTAATTATTCGCCTACCTCCTCATGCCTTTTGCACACAATGTATATATAGACTCCCCTTTTTTTCTCTCTACTGTGTTATTGACTTGTTAATTGTTTACTCCATGTGTAACTCTGTGTTGTCTGTTCACACTGCTATGCTTTATCTTGGCCAGGTCGCAGTTGCAAATGAGAACTTGTTCTCAACTAGCCTACCTGGTTAAATAAAGGTGAAATAAATAAACAAAAATAAAAAATGATGTCCTTAACTTTCCATTAGGTACATATTACTGTATACTGTATATCAGTTCAGTTTAGCATATCTAAACAGTTGTCCCACTAAACATGGATTAGATAGGACAGTGAATAAACCGTGAATGGCAGAGTTTTGATGCTCACTTACAAGACTGACCTGTTGAGTGTAGGGGGCAGTATTTTGATTTTTGGATGAAAAACGTACCCAAATATAACTGCCTATTTCTCAGGCCCAGAATCTAGAATATGCATATAATTGTCAGATTAGGATAGAAAACACTCTAAAGTTTCCAAAACTGTCAAAATATTGTGTGTGAGAAAATTCAACCAGGAAGTGGCCTCTATTTTGTAAGCTCCATGTTCCATTGAATCCCTCCCTCCTTCCCTCCATTTAAAGGGATATCAACCAGATTCCTTTTCCTATGGCTTCCCTATGTTGTGCACAGTCTTTAGACATAGATTCAGGCCTTTATTTTGAAAAATGAGCGAGAAAGATAACATCGTGTCAGTGTATAGCTGGGTGTCCCCAGAGTTTTGCTTACGCAACATTAGGGTGGCAGCCATTGTCTCTCTCTCTCCTATTGAAGAAGCTAAAGTCCCGGTTGATATATTATCGATTATATATTGAAAAAACAACCTGAGGATTGATTATGAAAAATGTTTGACATGTTTCTGTGAACATTACGGATACTATTTGGAATTTTCGTATGCGATGTCGTGACCACTTGAGCCTGTGGATTTCTGAACATAACACGCCAAACAAATGGAGGTATTTTGGATATAAGAATAATCTTTATGGAACAAAAGGAACATTTATTGAGCAACTGGGAGTCTCCTGAGTGCAAACCACAAAAGATCATCAAAGGTAAGTGATTTAATTTATTGCTTTTCTGACTTTCGTGACCAATCTATTTGTTTGTAATATTTTGTCTACTGAGAGAGATGTTCTTACATAAACGCTTGGAGAGCTTTCGCCAAAAAGCTTTATTGAAATCTGACACGCCAGATGGATTAACAACAAGCTAAGCTGTGTTTTGCTATATTGCACTTGTGATTTCATGAAATATTTTTAGTAATTTAATTTGAATTTGGCGCGCTGCATTCCAGCTGATGTTGACGTAAATGATCCCGCTAACAGGATGGGTGCATCAAGAAGTTAAAGATTGCTGTCCAATTTGGAACCCTTTGACTTTTCCCACATTTTGTTACATTATAGCCTTGTTCTAAAATGGATTAAATATAAAACAATTCTCAATCACACAATACCCCATAATGACAAAGTGAAAACAGGTTTTTAGAAATTTTAGGAAATCTATTAAAATTGAAAACTAAAATACCTTATTTACATAAGTATTTAGACCCTTTGCTATGAGACTCAAAATTGAGCTCAGGTGCATCCTTTCACCACTGATAATCCTTGAGATGTTTCTACAATTTGATTGGAGTCCACCTATTGTAAATTCAATTGATTTGACATGTTTTGGAAAGGCATACACCTGTCTATATTAAGTCCAACAGTTAACAGTGCATGTCAGAGCAAAAACCAATCCATGATGTCAAAGGAATTGTCTGTAGAGCGCCGAGACAGGATTGTGTTGAGGCACAGATCTGGGGAATGTTACTAAAACATTTCTTTGGCATTGAAGGTCCCCAAGAACAAAGTGGCCTCACTCATTTTTAAATGGAAGACGTTTGGAACCACTAAGACTGTTCTTAGAGTTGGCCGCCCGGCCAAACTGAACAGTCAGGGGAGAATAGCTTTATTCGGGGAGGTGACTAAAAACCCCATCGGGGTCACTCTGACAGAGCTCTAGAATTCCCCTGAGAAGATGGGAGAACCTCCCAGAAGTACAACCATCTCTGCAGCACTCCACCAATCAGGCCTTTATGGTAGACTGGCCAGATGGAAGCCACTCCTCAGTAAAAGGCACATGACAGCCCACTTGGAGAATGCCAAAAGGCACCTAAATGACTCTCAGACCATGAGAAACAAGATTCTCTGGTCTGATGAAACCAAGATAGAATTCTTTGGCCTGAATGCCAAGCGCCACGTCTGCAGGAAACCTGGCACCATCCTTATGGTGAAGCATGCTGTGGGGATGTTTTTCAGCGGAAAAGACTGGGAGACTATTCAGGATCGAGGCAAAGACGAACGGAGCAAGGTACTCCAGAGCGCTCAGGACCTCAGACTGGGGCTACAGTTCACCTTCCAACAGGACAATGACCTTAAGCAGACAGCCAAGACAACGCAGGAGTGGCTTCGGGACAAGTTTCTGAATGTCCTTGAGTGGCCCAGCTAGAGCCCAGACTTTAACCCAATCGAACATCTCTGGAGAGACCTGAAAATAGCTGTGCAGTGGCGTTCCCCATCCAACTTGACAGAGCTTGAGAAGATCTGTAGAGAGGAATGGGAGAAACTCCCCAAATACAGTTGTGCCAAGCTTGTAGAGTCATATCCAAGAAGAATCGAGGCTGTCATCACTGCCAAAAGTGCTTCAACAAAGTACTGTGTAACGGGTCTGATACCTATGTAAATGTGATATTTAATTGTGTAATTTTATTACATTTGCAAAAAATTCTAAACCTGTTTTTGCTTTTTTATTATGGGGTATTTTGTGTAGATGGATGAATTTAATACATTTTGAATAAGGTTTGTAATGAAACAAAATGTGGAAAAAGTTAAGGGGTCTGAATACTTTTAGAATGCACTGTACTGTATATCCCATGTTACCCAAATCTGCTCCTTGTATGGAATCGAGCAGAACAGAAAATAAACACTTAATTGTACCTCAAAGCCTTCTGGGATGCCTGGGTACCTCGGATGGAACTGCGGGGGTCACATGTACACCCCAACAGCAAGAAGGAACCTTTTCATGTTGCTGCCAAGCCTGCTAAACTTCCACCAATTCCCTTAATTTAGTCTGGCATCTCACCCTAACTGGAAACACCAGTGTTTAGCCGCAGCTTGTCTGGAACGAGTCGGTCCTCTTACTCTATTTGCGTCCCAAATGGCACCATATTCCTTACATAGTGCACTAGGGAAGAGGGTGCCATTGGAGCTTGTGTGTTTTACATAAATGCTCTAGGAAGGGACAGAACAAGCCGCAGGGCTGTTGTAGCAGACTTAGTAAAACAGATATCCCATTTGATCATTTAGATGGGGAACAACTTCCCCATTTAGCCTACCATGTAAAAATGGTGGCATGCTGCCCAACTCCAAACTGGACCAGTAAAACGTTTGTAGTAGGAAAAGGTAACTAAAACATACAGCATCTTGATTCTGAAATGCGAAACAGGTGTTAGCACTACACTTGTAGTACTTTTCCTGTAGTGAAACATTCTGTTTTTGTGGTCAAGGACATTATGGGGATAATATTATTGACAATCAATGGTTTGGGGCTGACCGATAACAATTGACAGACAAGCCATTTGATATTATGGATCAACAGCATACAATTGAATGTCTTATAAACAAATGACTCCTCTAAGTGACTTTGGGTCCTTGAAAAGTGAAAAGTCCTTGAAAAGTATTATTACTTCTCCGCAAAAACAAGCTATATAAACAACCTGATCTCTAACTCTAACTCTAACTCCTTCTCTAAACTTGTTACAGGACTGTGGACCTTCTCTTTGACCCCAGCCTGACAATATAAGTTCCCCTACCTCAGGGGCCTGCTGCCCCTGAGGAAAGCCTGAACACTGCGACCACTCTACTGGAAAGTGTTTGGTATGTGCTCCACTTCACTCTGGTTACTTATTTGATCCATTCCACTGTCCATCCCCAGCCTTAAGAGGATACTGACACTAAAGCTTTAAAGCTCTGTGAACACTGACCTTATGGGGCTCAGAATCAAAGGGGGCCTGGCCTGTGTACTGTGTGTGTGTAAGTAGATGTTTGAATTAAGATCATGAGTACTGTATGGTAGGCTGTGAGTGAGTGTGTAGTATGTATGTGATTGTGTGTGAGTGAGGTTGTGAGTTCTGTTTTTGATAAAGCCCATTTAGAGATCTTACCACAACGTTTTTCCCTTTTGAAAATGTAATGCCCTGTTCAAACGTAATCATATGTAAAGAATAATACCTTCACCTGATATCACAATTAAAGGAGCTTATTTGCAATATTCAAACATTCTGCTACAGTTTCATAATCTTGTAACTTTCCACACGGATGTTGTGTCAAAAATGGTGTCAGGTTATACATTGAGCCACGAGCCACTGAAAAGAGGCAGTGCCATTACAAGTGGTGCATCTATACCCTCTGACCCATGGTTCGGAGCAATCCTATTAGCCATGCTAGGTGATGGCATTGTGCTGACTGCATGTCTGTGTGGGCCCAAGTTCTGGCAGGCTGCCTGGTCAGCAGTCTGTGCCCACACGCACAAGCACGCACACACAAACACACACACATGCTGCTCTGCACAGTTCTCTGTCACAGTTCTCTCTGCTCCAACCTCTTCTGCTCTGTTCTGCTGCGGCAACGGTCAGATCATTATTTATTTAGAGAAGGAAGCAGATGACCACATGTCACCATGGCGCCTGGTCACATGGTCCAGGAACCGAACCCATAAGCCTCACTAGTTGTGACAGAGACAATAACAAGCAAAGCTGCCCCCCTTGCCCCCCTTGCCACACATATGACACTTACACAATACCCAAGGTCTCTCCCCGGCCTGCTCCAATCCTTCACACCTGACTGCTCAAAATGAAATGGAAAACAAAATGGAGAACAATGGAGGTGAATGGCAATCTGAGTCCATTATTACTGGGTCCATCCTCAATTATGGCCTGTTCCACTGATCCCCTGTCTACATGATATGGTTTATTAAATAGCTTCAGGTGGCAGAGATAGCCAGCTCAACAGTCAACACCAGATTCAGCCTTCATCTTAAAATGGTCTCGTAGCAGGATTCCTCCAGGTGATTTCGCAGCCAGGATGTAATACAAAGCTTCTGTGTGTTTGTAGTGTTATAGTTTATACATAGGCTATGTCATGTATGTATAATGAATTGGTAATGCGAGCCACCATGACAATTTTAATTGAAATGAGCTTGGAAGGTAATGGAAGAGGAGAAGAAAGATTATCGTTCACATTAAATCACTAATTTCCCCATCCGAATCTCAGAATGTACTCCGCATGTATTATTGGCTAAACACCCCCAAAGCAGCATGAGTTAAATCAATGTTTCCCAACTCCAGTCCTCAGGTCCCCCAACAGTACACATTTCTATTGTAGCCCCAGACAAGCGCACTTGATTCATCTTGTCAGGTGTGTTTGTCTGGGGCTACAACGAAAATGTGTACTGTTGGGAATACTTGAGGACCAGAGTTGGAAAACACTGACTTAGTTTGAACTGAACACAGGGAACCACCAGAGTTAAAAGGGGTCTGAAGTCATTTACTCTGCCCAGCCACAGTTCCTCTGACTTCTAATGGGCCATCTAATGCCCTCTTGGGTGGGTCGTACCTTGGGTGTGAGAGCCTGAGACACAGACACAGAGGGTACTAGAGTCAGGGTGTGGCGAACCAGTTCCCTGTGCCTGCCTATGGCCTCCTCTGTGTGGTCCTCTGATGTCTCAGTGGTAGTCCTGGACTCGACCGGACTACAAAAGTAGTGTGGCTTAGATTGGCCAGAGTCAGGAGGTCGCAAACTCATTCACTGATGCCTACTCCTCCTCCTGTTTGGGCTTCTGATGGCCCAGTAGTGGGCCTGTACCCGACTGTACTATACTATCCCGGTTCTCCTCAGACCCACACAGACAGGGTGGTAATGGAAATTAATGGCAGAGCGACAGTGTCAGCTCTGAAAATTCCTAAATGACGTCCAGCTAATTGCATGTAATTAGGCATCGCATGCTCAGCAGTTTGGAAAAATATACTCCTGTCCCATCGCTTGGCCTGTAAATACCTTGGTAGTGCGCCGGCCCAACATACTAGTTAAAGCTTGGTCGCAAATGGGTCTTCCAAATGGACAATGACCTCAAGCATACTTCCAAAGTTGTGGCAAAATGGCTTAAGGACAGCAAAGTCAAGGTATTGGAGTGGCCATCACATATCCCTGACATCAATCCTATAGAAAATATGTGGGTGTCACGACTCCTACCGAAGGTGGCTCCCCTTCCTGTTCGGGTGGCGCTCCGCGGTCATCGTCACCGGCCTACTAGCTTCCACTGATCCTTTTCCCCCTTTCTGTTTATTGGTTTCACCTGTTTTGTGTTTAGGCTGATTAGTCGGGCTATGGTAACCAGTAGGCCCGCCTGCTCTTTGTGCGGGATTGTTTGTGTAACTAGTGTGCACGTTTGAGTTTAACGTGTTTCCCATTTCGTGGGTTTTTGCTGGACTGTTTAAGTCCCCGTGTTTGGGGCATTTGTTTTGTGTGCTCCCTGTGTTTCGTGGGGTGGCTTATGCCCCCCGTTTGTGCATTAAATAGCACTACCCTGAACTCTCTGCTTCCTGCGCCTGACTTTGCAACCTCTATACCCAGATCGTTACAGAATCCCGCACCTTGTAATGGAGTCAGCAGGAGCAGCTGCCAAACCCCTTCCATCGTACCACCGTCCTCCATCCAATAGGATCGGCAATGGATCAGATGATGGAGAGAATGGACCAATGGGAGAGGAGTGGTCTCCTCTCTTCACCTCCGTTTCCTCCGATGAGTCCACCTTCTCCAACTCGAGCTGTACCTGGCGACCGTGAGACCAACTCCCTCGAGGGAGGAGAGTGTGAGTGTCCTCGTCTCCTGCCTGACGGGTCGTGCTCTGGAGTGGGCCAACACGGTCTGGAATGGCCCAGACTCGACGAAGGAGCACTATCTGGGAGCGACTATTCCATCTTAGGCAGGAGAAGAGGAGCGTGCAGGATTTCGCGTTAGAGTTCCGGACCTTGGCCACTGGGGCTGGGTGGAACAACAGGGCCCTGATAGACCACTACCGGTGTAGTCTCCGGGAGGACGTCCGCAGGGAGCTAGCATGTCGGGACGCCGCTCTCTCCCTTGACGAACTAATAGACATGTCTATCCAGCTGGACAATCTGCTGGCTGCCCGCGGGCTTTCGGAGAGGGTCCTGTCTGTCCACCGCCTAGCACTCCCGCTCCCATTCCTATGGAGTTAGGGGGGGCCGTGCCGAGGGGTACCAGAGGAGGCTCCTCCTGCACCAGCTGTGGTTGGAGAGGACACACGGCCGACCGGTGGTGGGGGAGCCCGTCTGGGAGTCGAGAGGGGAGGCGGAACACTTCTCGGTCACCCCAGGTGAGTCAGCACCAAACTCACCCAGAACCCCCTGTTGGTCACATGTTTGTATTTATTTTGTTTATTGACTTTTCTCCCTCTTCCCAGCATAAGGCCCTAGTCGATTCAGGCACGGCTGGGAACTTTATGGATCGCGGACTCGCCATCAAAATGGGTATTCCGCTAGTGCACTCCCTAGATAGCCGGCCATTATGGTCAGGGTTTGTCAGGGAGGCCACGATTCCACTGGACATGGTAACGCAGGGGAATCATAAGGAGCGGATTAGTCTCTTCCTTATCGATTCACCTGCGTTTCCAGTGGTACTGGGGCTTCCCTGGCTGGCTAGTCACAATCCTAGGATTTCGTGGAGACAGGGGGTTCGCCAGGGGTGGTCAGAGGAGTGTTCAGTGAGGTGTATGGGAGTTTCCATCGGTGCCACATCGGTGGAGAGTCCAGACCAAGTTTCCACTATGCGCTTTCCCCCTGAATATGTCGATTTGGCTATTGCTTTCTGTAAGAAAGAGGGCGACTAAATTACCACCTCATCGACAGGGGGATTGTGCGATAAATCTCCAGGTAAACGCTGTGCTTCCCAAGAGTCACGTGTACCCATTGTCCCAGGAGGAGACGTTGGCTATGGAGACATACGTCACGGAATCTCTGGGACAAGGGTGCATTCGGCCCTCCATTTCACCCGTCTCCTCAAGTTTCTTTTTTGTGAAGAAAAAGGAGGGAGGTATGCGTCCGTGCACTGATTATAGAGGTCTAAATGCCATCACAGTGGGGTTTAGTTACCCGCTACCTCTCATCGCTACGGCGGTGGAATAATTTCACGGAGCACGGTTTTTCACAAAACTGGACCTCAGGAGCGCTTATAATCTGGTGAGTGTTTGGGATGGAGACGAGTGGAAAACCGCGTTCAGTACCACATCGGGTCATTATGAGTACCTCGTCATGCCGTATGGGTTAAAGAATGCTCCTGCCGTCTTTCAAACCTTTGTAGACAAGATTCTCAGGGACCTGCTCGGGCAGGGCGTGGGGGTCTATATCGATGATATTCTGATCTATTCCGCCACCCGCACTGCGCATGTGTCTATGGTGTGCAGGGTGCTTGGTAGACTGCTGGAGCATGACCTATATGTCAAGGCTGAGAAGTGTGTGTTCTCCAAATGAGCCATCTCCTTCCTGGGTTATCGCATTTCCACCTCGGGGGTGGTGATGGAGTGTGACCGCATTAAGGCTGTGCTTAATTGGCCGACTCCAACCACGGTGAAGGAGGTGCAGCGGTTCTTAGAGTTTGCAAATTACTACCGGAGGTTTATCCGGGGTTTTTGCCAGGTAGCGGCCCCCGTTACCTCACTGCTGAAGGGGGTGCCGGTGCGTTTGCGGTGGTCGGCAGAGGCTGACAGAGCCTTCAATAGGTTAAAGGCGCTGTTCACAGATGCCCCCGTGTTGGCGCACCCGGACCCCTCTTTAGCATTCATAGTGGAGGTGGATGCATCCGAGGCTGGGGTGGGTGCCGTGCTATCACAGCGCTCGGGTACGCCACCGAAACTCATCCCCTGCGCTTTCTTTTCAAGGAAGCTCAGTCCGGTGGAGCGTAACTATGATGTGGGGGACCTGGAGTTGTTAGCGGTGGTAAAGACACTGGCTTGAGGGGGCTAGGCACCCTTTTCTCATCTGGACCGACCACCAGAATCTGGAGTATATCCGGGCAGCTAGGAGACTGATTCCGCGTCAGGCAAGATGGGCCATGTTCTTCACCCGATTCTTCCTGTCTTATAGACCAGGCTCCCTTAACACGGGTGGAACCTGTGCCTCCTCAGTGTCCGACTGGTCGCAAGTACGTGCCGCTTGGTGTTCGTGATCAACTGATTCGGTGGGCTCACACACTACCCTCTTCGGGTCATCCTGGTGTGGCGAGGACAGTGCTGGGTCTCAGGGGGAAGTATTGGTGGTCCACCTTGGCTAGGTACGTTAGGTTCTATGTCTCTTCCTGTTCGGTGTGCGCCCAGAGTAAGGCTCCTAGGCACCTTCCTAGAGGGAAGTTATAGCCCCTCCCCGTTCCACAATGGCCGTGGTCTCACTTGTCAGTGGATTTCCTGACCGAGCTTCCCCCGTCTCAGGGGAACACTACGGTCCTGGTTGTTGTGGATCGGTTTTCTAAGTCCTGCCGTCTCCTCCCGTTGCCCGGTCTCCCTACAGCCCTACTGACTGCGGAGGCGCTATTTACCCACGTCTTCTGGCACTACGGAGTGCCGGAGGACATCGTCTCTGATCGGGGTCCCCAGTTCACGTCCCGGGTATGGAGGGCGTTCATGGAGCGTCTGGGGGTCTTGGTCAGCCTGACCTCCGATTAACACCCTGAGAGTAACGTGCAGGTGGAGAGAGTGAACCAGGAGGTGGGTAGGTTTCTGCGGTCGTATTGCCAGGACCGGCCCAGGGAGTGGTCTAGGTACGTCCCATGGGCGGAGTTGGCCAAGAACTCACTCCGTCACTCCTCTATGAATCTATCACCATTCCGGTGTGTGTTGGGCTACCAGCCGGTCCTGGCACCATGGCATCCGAGTCAGACCGAGGCTCCTGCAGTGTAGGAGTGGGTGCAGTGCTCCAAGGAGACCTGGAGAGCCGTCCAGGAATCCCTCAAACAAGCCGGTGGACGGCAGAAGAGGAGTGCTGACCGCCACCGCAGTGAGGCCCCCGTGTTCGTACAGGGGAACAGGGTCTGGCTCTCGACCCGAAACCTACCCCTCCGCTTGCCCTGCCGGAAGCTGGGGCCGCAGTGTGTGGGGCCCTTCAAAGTCCTGAGGAGGATAAACGAGGTGTGTTATAGATTACAACTATCCCATATTACAACTTTCCCATTTTGTGGGTTTTTGCTGGACTGTTTAAGTCCCCGTGTTTGGGGCATTTGTTTTGTGTGCTCCCTGTGTTTCAGGGGTGGCTTATGTGCGCCGTTTGTGCATTAAATTGCAATACCCTGAACTCTCTGCTTCCTGCGCCTGACTTCGCACCCACTACACCCAGATCGTTACAGTGGGCAAAACTGAAAAAGCGTGTGCGAGCAAGGAGGCCTACAAACTTGACTCAGTTACACGAGCTCTGTCAGCATGAAGTGGCCAAAATTCACCCAACTTATTGTGGGAAGCTTGTGGAAGGCTACCCGAAACATTTGACCCAAGTTAAACAATTTATAGACAATGTTACCAAATACTAATGGAGTGTATGTAAACTTCTGACCCACTGGGAATGTGATCAAAGAAATGAAAGCTGAAATAAATAATTCTCTCTACTATTATTCTGACATTTCACATTCTTAAAATAAAGTGGTGATTCTAAATGACCTAAAACAGGGATTTTTTTACTAGGATTAAATATCAGGAATTGTGAAAAACTGAGTTTAAATATATTTGGCTGAGGTGTATGTAAACTTCCGACTTAAACTGTATGTGCTGTGATGTCAACTCCAGCATTCACTGTAGCATGACTCTCTCAGCCCAATGCACGTCTATAGCTGTAGTCTATAGCTGCTCAGTAGTTCCAAAAACATCAGGTGATTTTGCAGAGAGCCACATCAATTTACAGAAATACTCATTATAAATGTTGATGAAAATACAAGAGTTATGCATGGAACTTTAGATACACTTCTCCTTAATGCAACCGCTGTGTCAGATTTAAAAAAAGCTTTACGGAAAAAACAAACCATGCTATAATCTGAGTACGGCGCTCAGAGACCAAACAACCCAAAAAGATATCCCCCATATTGTGCAGTCAACATTAGTCAGAAATAGCATTATAAATATTCACTTAACTTTGATGATCTTCTTCAGAATGAACTCCCAGGAATCCCAGTTCCACAATGATTTGTTCGATGAAGTCCATCATTTATGTCCAAATAGCTTCTTTTGTTAGCGCGTTTTGTAAAAAAAATCCAAGGTCACGAAGTGCATTCACTAGGAGCAGATGAAATGTCAAAAAGGTCCGTTACAGTCTGTAGAAACATGTCAAACAATGTATAGAATCAATCTTTTAGGATGTTTTTAACATACATCTTCAATAATGTTCCAACCGGAGAATTCCTTTGTCTGTAGAATTGTGATGTAACAGAGCTCGCTCTCACGTGAACGAGCGTCATGAGCTCAAAGCATTCTGCCAGACCTCTGACTCATTCCCCTCTCATTCGCCCCCAATTTACAGTAGAATCATCAAACTAGGTTCTAAAGACTGTTGACATCTAGTGGAAGCCTTAGGAAGTGCAACATGACCAATATCCCACTGTATCTTCAATAGGTAATGAGTTGAAAAATGACCAACCTCAGATTTCCCACTTCCTGGTTGGATTTTTTCTCAGGTTTGTGCCTGCCGTGAGTTCTGTTATACTCACAGACATCATTCAAACAGTTTTTAGAAACTTCAGAGTGTTTTCTATACAAATATACTAATATATTAGCAAATTGGACTGAGTAGCACGCAGTTTACTCTGGGCACCTTATTCAGCCAAGCTACTCAATACTGCCCCCAGCCATAAGAAGTTAACCTGTCTAGGACTGGAACCCCGTTCCACTAGCGGAACCCCTCGCCAACAGCCAATGAAATTGCAGGGCACCAAATACAAATCAACAGAAATCTCATACATCTAATTTCTCAAACCTACAAGTATTAGGCACCATTTTAAAGATACAATTCTCGTTAATCCAGCCACAGTGTCTGATTCCAAAAATGCTTTACAGAGAAAGCACCACAAACGATTATGTTAGGTCATCACCAAGTCGCAGAAAAACCCTGGCATTTTTCCAGCCAAAGAGAGGAGTCACAAAAAGCACAAATAGAGATTAAATTAATCACTAACCTTTGATGATCTTCATCAGATGACACATAGAACTTCATGTTCGATAAAGTGCATATTTATATCCAAAAATCTCATTTTACATTGGTGTGTTATGTTCAGTAGTTCAAAAACATGCTGTGATTTTGCAGAGAGCCACATCTATTCACAGAAATACTCATTATAAATGTTGATGAAAATTCAAGTGTTATGCATGGAACTTTAGATACACTTCTCCTTAATGTAACCACTGTGTCAGATTTTAAATAATCTTTACGGAAAAAGCATAATCTGGATATGGAGCTCAGAGCCCAAACCAGCCAAAAGAAATCTCCGCCATGTTGCACAGTCAACATTAGTCAGAAATAGCATTATAAATATTCACTTATCTTTGATGATCTTCCTCAGAATGCACTCCCAGGAATCTCTGTTCCACAATAAATGTTTGATTTGTTCCGTAAAGTCCATAATTTATGTCCAAATAGCTTCTTTTATTAGGTTGTTTGGTAAACAAAACCAAATGCGCATTGGGGTCCAACGTCGGACGAAAAGTTCAAAAAGTTATATTACAGGTCGTAGAAACTTGTCAAACTAAGTATAGTATCAATCTTTAAGATGTTTTTATCATAAATATTCAATAATGTTCCAACCAGAGAATTCCATTGTATGTAGAAAAGCTTCTGACTTCAACTGTACATTAGCCTGGATGGCAAGAAAGCCTCTGGCATAACTGCGGGACAAGTGTTCTCAGGTTACTTACTGTATATCCATCGATATTCTGGAAATACGTTTACAACTCTATAAGAGCGCTGACCCGTTTAGCCTCTGCACCATGCACTGTCCACTAGGACTAGGTTACTGTATTAGAGAGTCCAGCGCAGACATTTAACTCGATAGGCAGAATAATAGGCAGTGCTCTTACTTGAGTAATTTAGATAAAGTGTTTCGTGGGAATTCTGCCTGTACACCCATGAGAAATGCAAGGAGAATTTCGAATTTATGTCACACCCTGCACCCAAACAGTCACACACACACACACACACGTAAAATAGGCCTAATTTAACCATAATGATTGTTAAGTATGTTGTGAGGATGGAGATCCGTCCAGAAAGGGTTACGATACATGTCAGGAAGAGGAGGGAGCATCCTGTATGTCATTAAACTAAATGTCACATAATAGCTTGGAGTGTCTCTGTGCCACTCCCACCCAAAATACATAACCTTTTAAAAGGTATGCATGATATTACTTTGGAATGTGTAAATACCTTCTGTCTCTCTCTGGTGTGTCCTCGCCCACACACACAAAAAGGGGCCTTGACCAAACTGGGTCCAACCTTTTCCAGCCAAGTTGCCCTCTCCAGGCTTGGGCTGATAAGTTTCCATAACGTGGAAATCCTTAACTTTCATAGCTTGCTGTTTATCTTTCACTTCTGTGTTTGTGTACATACTCCTCCTCTAACCTTTCTGGATTCCTGACATCCCAGCTTAGGCAAACTTTCCATTTGTACAATGTTCCATCGTGACTCCACACCCCCTGTGACTCCCTACCAGCTTCCACTACCGCTACTGCCAATGAGCCGTGTTAATGATGATAACAACGGTAGTGATATTTGAAAAAAAAAGCTACAAATGTGCTTGAGGCATAGCCGCGAGAAGTAGATGCTAAGGGTGCTGCAACACCCCCTGAAAAATATTTTATACGTACACTACCGTTCAAAAGTTTGGGGTCACTTAGAAATGTTCTTGTCTTTGAAAGACAAGAACATTTCATTTAAATAACATCAGATTTATCAGATATACAGTGTAGACATTGTTAATGTTGTTAATGACTATTGTAGCTGGACATGGCTGATAAAAAAAAAAAAAATTGTGTATAGAGGCCCATATCAGCAGCCGTCACTCCTGTGTTCCAATGGCACATTTGTGTTAGCTAATCCAAGTTCATCATTTTTAAAGGCTAATTTATCATTAGAAAACCCTTTTGCAGTTATGTTAGCACAGCTAAAAACTGTTGTTCTGATTTAAAGAAGCAAGTAAACTGGCCTTCTTTAGACTAGTTGAGTATCTGGAGCATCAGCATTTGTGGGTTTGATTACAGGCCCAGAAACAAAGACCTTTATTCTGAAACTCATCAGTCTATTCTTGTTCTGAGAAATGAAGGCTATTCCATGTTAGAAATTGCCAAGAAACTGAAGATCTCATACAATGCTATGTACTACTCCCTTCACAGAACAGCACAAACTGGCTTTAACCAGAATAGAAAGAGGAGTGGGAGGCCCGGTGCACAACTGAGCAAGAGGACATTAGAGTGTCTAGTTTGAGAAGCAGACTCATTAAATAGTTCCCGCAAAACACCAGTCTCAACAGTGAAAAGGTGACTACGGGATGCTGGCCTTCTAGGCAGAGTTGCAATGAAAAAGCCATATCTCAGACTGGCCAATAAAAAGAAAAAATGTTGATGGGCAAAAGAACACAGACACTGGACTGAGGAACTCTGCCTAGAAGGCTAGCATCCCTGAGTAGCCTTTTCGCTTTTGACGTTGAGACTGGTGTTTTGCTGGCACTATTTAATGAAGATGCCAGTTGAGGACTCGTCTGTGTACCTACACAGACGCCTCACACACATGCACACCCGCACACGCACACACACACACAGTCAAAGGTTTTAGAACACCTACTCATCCAAGGGTTTTTCTTTATTTTTACTATTTTCTACATTGTACAATAATAATGAAGACATCAAAACTATGAAATAACACTAATGGAATCATGTAGTAACCAAAAACGTGTTAAACAAATCAAAATATATTTGAGATTCTTCAAAGTTGCTACCCTTTGCCTTGATGACAGCTTTGCACACTCTTGGCATTCTCTCGACCAGTTTCATGAGGTAGTCACCTGGATTGCATTTCAAATAGCAGGTGTGCCTTGTTAAAAGGAATGTCTTTCTTTCTTAATGCGCGTGGGGGGGTAATACAGAAGTTAGCCCTATTTGGTAAAAGACCATGTCCATATTATGGCAAGAACAACTCAAATGACATGAAGGTCAGTCAAAATTTCATTAACTTTGAAAGTTTCTTCAAGTGCAGTCGCAAAAACCAAAAAAACCATCAAGCTCTATGATGAAACTGCTCTTATGAGGACCGCCACAGGAATGAAAGAAAAAGGTACATTTGCTGCAGAGGATAAGTTCGTTAGAGTTACCAGTCTCAGAGAATTCTGCCCAAATAAATGCTTCACAGAGTTGATGCTTCACAACATCGACTGTTCAGAGTAGAGGTTGACCGATTAATCGGAATGGCCGATTAATTAGGACCGATTTCAAGTTTTCATAACAATCAGAAATCTGTATTTTGGACGTTTTTTTTACACCTTTAATTAACTAGGCAAGTCAGTTAAAGAACACATTCTTCTTTTCAATGACGGCCTAGGAACGGTGGGTTAACTGCCTTGTTCAGGGGCAGAACGACAGATTTGTACCTTGTCAGCTCTGGGATTTAATCTTGCAACCTTACGGTTAACTAGTCCAACGCTCTAACCACCTGCCTCTCATTACTCCACAAGGAGCCTGCCTGTTACACGAATGCAGTAGAAGCCAAGGTAAGTTGCTAGCTAGCATTAAACTTATCTTATAAAAGCAATCAATCAATAAATCATAATCACTAGTTAACTACACATGGTTGATGATATTACTAGTTTATATAGCGTGTCCTGCGTTGCATATAAATGATGCAACGCTGGGGGATGATTTAACAAAGCGCATTTGCGAAAAAAGCACAATCGTTGAACGATTGTACCTAATCATAAACACCAATGCCTTTCTTAAAATCAATACACAGAAGTATATATTTTTAAACCTGCATATTTAGCTCAAAGAAATCCAGGTTAGCAGGCAATATTAACCAGGTGAAATTGTGTCACTTCTCTTGCGTTCATTGCACGCAGAATCAGGGTATATGCAACAGTTTGGGCAGACTGGCTCATTGCGAACTAATTTGCCAGAATTGTACATAATTATGACATAACATTGAAGGTTGTACAATGTAACAAGAATATTTAGACTTAGGGATGCCACCCGTTAGATAAAATACCAGAACTGTTCCGTATTTCACTGAAATAATAAACGTTTAGTTTTTTCGAAATGATAGTTTCCAGATTCGACCATATTAATGACCAAAGGCTCGTATTCTGTGTGTTATTATGTCATAATTAAGTCTATGATTTGATATTTGATAGAGCAGTCTGACTGAGCGATGGTAGTTAAGCAGCAGTCTCGTAAGCATTCATTCAAACAGCACTTTCGTGCGTTTTGCCAGCAGCTCTTCACTAGCACAGCGCTGTTTATGACTTCAAGCCTATCAGCCTAATGGTTGGTGTAACCGATGTGAAATGGCTAGCTAGTTAGCAGGGTGTGCGTTAATAGCGTTTCAAACGTCACTCGCTCTGAGACTTGGAGTAGTTATTCCCCTTGCTCTGCAAGGGCCGCTGTGTTTGTGGAGCGATGGGTGAAGCTGCTTCGAGTGTGGCTGTTGTCGATGTGTTCCTGGTTTGAGCCCTGGTAGGGGCGAGGAGAGGGACGGAAGCTATACGGTTACACTGGCAATACTAAAGTGCCTATAAGAACATCCAATAGTCAAAGGTTAATGAAATACAATGTTATAGAGAGAAATAGTCCTATAAATACTATATTAGCTACAACCTAAAACCTCTTACCTCGGAATATTGAAGTCTCATGTTATAAGGAACCATCAACTTTCATATGTTCTCATGTTCTGAGCAAGGAACTCAAACGTTTGCTTTTTTACATAGCACATATTGCACTTTTACTTCTCCAACACTTTGTTTTTGCATTATTTAAACCAAATTGAACCTGTTTCATTATTTATTTGTGGCTAAATGGATTTTTATTGATGTATTATGTTAAGTTAAAATAAGTGTTCATTCAGTATTGTTGTAATTTTCATTATTACAAATAAATGAATAAAAATCAGCCGATTAATCGCTAGCGGCTTTTTTTGGTCCTCCAATAATCGGTATCGGTATTGGCATTGATAATTCATAATTGGTCGACCTCTAGTTCAGAGGTGACTGTGTGAATCAGGCCTTCATGGTCGAATTGCTGCAATGAAACCACTACTGAAGGACACAATAAGAAGAAGAGACTTCCTGGGCCAAGAAACACGAGCCAAGGACATAAGACCGATGGAAATTTGTACTTTGGTTTGGAGTCCAAATTGGAGATTTTTGGTTCCAACCGCAGTTTCTTTGTGAGACGCAGTGTGGGTGAATGGATGATCTCCGCATGTGTATTTCCCACCGTAAAGCATGGATGAGGTGTTATGGTGTTGGGGTATGGTGTTAGCTGTCTACCTTGAATTCTAGATAAATCACACACTTAACCAGTATGGCTACCACAGCATTCTGCAGCGATATGCCATCCCATCTGGTTTGCGCTTAGTGGGACTATCATTTGTATTTCAACAGGACAATGGCCCAAAACACACCTCCAGGCTGTGTAAGGGCTATTTTACCAAGAAAGAGAGTGATGGAGTGCTGCATCAGATGACCTGGCCTCCACAATCCCCCAACCTCAACCAAATTGAGATGGTTTGGGATGAGTCGGACCGCAGCGTGAAGGAAAAGCAGACAACAATGCTCAGCATATGTGGAAACTCCTTCAAGACTGTTGGAAAAGCATTCCAGATGAAGCTGGTTGAGAGAATGCCAAGAGTGTGCAAAGCTGTCATCAAGGCAAAGGGCGGCTGTTTGAAGAATCTCGAATATAAAATATTTTGATTTGTTTATCACTTTTTTGGTACTTAATTAATCCATATGTGCTATTTAATCGTTTTGATATCTTCACTATTATTGTACAATGTATAAAATAGTAAAAATAAAGAAAAACCTTTGAATTAGTATTTCTTCACAGAAGTAGTGCACTGGACCATTTCTAGTCCTGTATTAGCCGAGTTAAAATTAATAATTCAGCATCCCCCTTGCCTTAAAATGTTAACATTGTCTCTACGCCCCATGGCAAAATGTGCAGAATTGCAGGAAAGGGATGTGGGTAGGCAGACCCACAAGCCACTGCAGCACCTCATGATGAGTTCTGATTTTTTTGTGGCCCCCACTCTCATCAAAGTTGCCCATCCCTGATGTATGGGATCTAGTTTCAGGTGTTTCTTTTACGCCTGCTACGTTAGGTAAATGTGCTTGGGAAATAAAGGTGATTATGAATACGTTACCCCTGTGCACCCTGATTCAGCTTTTTCTATAGGAAACTTGATCATACACATAGACATGTGCCAATCTAGGACAAACATCCCAGCTAGCACATCATGTGTGTCACAGGAAGGCCAAAAAGATCATCAAGGACAACAACTCGAGCCACTCCTGTTCACCCCACTATCACCCAGAATGCGATGTCAGTACAGGGGCATCAAAGCTGGGACCGAGAGACAGAAGCTGTTTTTCAATCTCAAAGCCATCAGATTGTTGAATAGCCATCACTAGCACATTAGAGGGTTGTGCCGTGTTGTGCCGTGGGGGAGATTTTCGTGGGGTATACTCGGCCTTGTCTCAGGATGGTAAGTTGGTGGTTGAAGATATCCCTCTAGTGGTGTGGGAGCTGTGCTTTGGCAAAGTGGGTGGGGAATCCTGCTTGGTTGGCCCTGTCCGGGGGTATCGTCAGACGGGGCCGCAGTGTCTCCCGACCCCTCCTGTCTCAGCCTCCAGTATTTATGCTGTAATAGTTTGTTTCGGGGGGCTAGGGTCAGTCTGTTATATCTGGAGTATTTCTCCTGTCTTATCCGGTGTCCTGTGTGAATTTTAAGTATGCTCTCTCTAATTCTCTCATAGCCTGGTTCCTCTCTAGGTTTCTTCCTAGGTTCTGGCCTTTCTAGGGAGTTTTTCCTAGCCACAGTGCTTCTACACCTGCATTGCTTGCTGTTTGGGGTTTTCGGCTGGGTTTCTGTACAGCACTTTGTGACATCAGCTGATGTAGGAAGGGATTTATAAATACATTTGATTTGATTTAGAGGCTGCTGCCCTATACATAGACTTGACATCGCTGGCCACTTTAATAATTGGAACACTAGTCACTTCAATAATGTTGACATATTTTGCATTACTCATCTTATATGTATACACTGTATTCTGTCCTATTCTACTGTATATGCTGCTCTGAATTGCTCATCCAAGTATTTATATATTCTTAATTCCATTCCTTTACCTTAGATTATGTGTATTGTTAGATATTACTACACTGTTGGAGAAACCCAAGCATCTGGCTACACCCACAATAACATCTGCTAAACACATGTATGCGACAAATACAATTTGATTTGATGCTCTGAAAAACATATATTTCTTAGAGCCTGGTGAGTTGTCCTATGGTTATTTCGCATACAACCTTCCCACAATATTCTGGGAATGGTGAAGGGAACCCAAGTAGCACACATACTTCTGAGAACCATGTTTCTTGGGTGGGAATTTCTGTACATCAGCATAATGTTTCTTATAGGTTTCCTCGTGGCTCTATTTAAAGTCATGTCAAGAAGTTCAGAGAACTTTTCAGGAAAACCACAAGAAATACAACAAATTAATGTTTTTCCATGATTTATGCCTAAGCAAATCAATGTACAGTGGGGCAAAAAAAGTATTTAGTCAGCCACCAATTGTGCAAGTTCTCCCACTTAAAAAGATGAGAGAGGCCTGTAATTTTCATCATAGGTACACTTCAACTATGACAGACAAAAATGAGAAAAAAAATCCCAAAAATCACATTGTAGGATTTTTTATGAAATTATTTGCAAATTACGGTGGAAAACAAGTATTTGGTCAATAACAAAAGTTTATCTCAATACTTTGTTATACACCCTTTGTTGGCAATGACAGAGGTCAAACTTTTTCTGTAAGTCTTCACAAGGTTTTCACACACTGTTGCTAGTATTTTGGCCCATTCCTCCATGCAGATCTCCTCTAGAGCAGTGATGTTTTGGGGTTGTTGCTGGGCAACAACGACTTTCAACTCCCTCCAAAGATTTTCTATGGGGTTGAGATCTGGAGACTGGCTAGGCCACTCCAGGACCTTGAAATGCTTCTTACGAAGCCACTCCTTCGTTGCCCGGGTGGTGTGTTTGGGATCATTGTCATGCTGAAAGACCCAGCCACGTTTCATCTTCAATGCCCTTGCTGATGGAAGGAGATTTTCACTCAAAATCTCACGATACATGGCCCCATTCATTCTTTCCTTTATACAGATCAGTCGTCCTGGTCCCTTTGCAGAAAAACATCCCCAAAGCATGATGTTTCCACCCCCATGTTTCACAGTAGGTATGGTGTTCTTTGGATGCAACTCAGCATTCTTTGTCCTCCAAACACGACAAGTTGAGTTTTTACCAAAACGTTATATTTTGGTTTCATCTGACCATATGACATTCTCCCAATCCTCTTCTGGATCATCCAAATGCTCTCTAGCAAACTTCAAACGGGCCTGGACATGTACTGGCTTAAGCAGGGGGACACGTCTGGCACTGCAGGATTTGAGTCCCTGGCGGCGTAGTGTGTTACTGATGGTAGGCTTTGCTACTTTGGTCCCAGCTCTCTGCAGGTCATTCACTAGGTCCCCCCGTGTGGTTCTGGGATTTTTGCTCACCGTTCTTGTGATAATTTTGACCCCACGGGGTGAGATCTTGCGTGGAGCCCCAGACAGAGGGAGATTATCAGTGGTCTTGTATGTCTTCCATTTCCTAATAATTGCTCCCACAGTTGATTTCAGATTCAGTCTTCCCAGCTTGGTGCAGGTCTACAATTTTGTTTCTGGTGTCCTTTGACAGCTCTTTGGTCTTAGCCATAGTGGAGTTTGGAGTGTGACTGTTTGAGGTTGTGGACAGGTGTCTTTTATACTGATAACAAGTTCAAACAGGTGCAATTAATACAGGTAACAAGTGGAGGACAGAGGAGCCTCTTAACTTCTTCGATATAGGGGGCGCTCTTTTAATTTTTAGATGAAAAACGTTCCCGTTTTAAATAAGATATTTTGTCACGAAAAGATGCTCGACTATGCATATAATTGACAGCTTTGGAAAGAAAACACTCTGACGTTTCCAAAACTGCAAAGATATTGTCTGTGAGTGCCACAGAACTGATGTTACAGAAAAAACCCAGATAAATATACAATCAGGAAGTGCCGCATTTTTTGAAACCGCCTCATGGCAATGACTCCTTATATGGCTGTGGAGGAGCTAGGAGTCAGCTTACCTTTTGCACGTTTTCCCCAAGGTGTCTGCAGCATTGTGACGTATTTGTAGGCATATCATTGGAAGATTGACCCTAAGAGACTACATTTACCAGGTGGTCGCTTGGTGTCCTCCGTTGCAATTATTGCGTAATCTCCAGCTGCAAGTACTTTTCCGTTTGCTACTGAGGAGAAACCCAACTGCCATGAAGGATTTATCATCGAATAGATATGTGAAAAACACCTTGAGGATGATTCTAAAACAACGTTTGCCATGTTTCTGTCGATATTATGGAGTTAATTTTGAAAAAAGTTTGGCGTTGTAGTGAATGAATTTTCGTTTTTTTTTCTTTGCCAAGTGATGAACAAAACGGAGCGATTTCTCTTACACAAATAATATTTTTGGAAAAAATTAACATTTGCTATCTAACTGAGAGTCTCCTCATTGAAAACATCCGAAGTTCTTCAAAGGTAAATTATTTTATTTGAATGCTTTTCTTGTTTTTGTGAAAATGTTGCCTGCTCAATGCTAGGCTTAATGCTATGCTAGGCTATCAATACTCTTACACAAATGCTTGTGTAGCTTTGGTTGAAAAGCATATTTTGAAAATCTGAGATGACAGTGTTGTTAACAAAAGGGTAAGCTTGTGTTTCAATATATTTATTTCATTTAATTTGAGATTTTCATGAATAGAAAAAGTTGCGTTATGCTAATGCATTATAGTTGAAGTATTTTTCTGTCGATTTCTCAGCCAAGCAGGATGAACAAACGTGACGTTTTTCGCCTACAGAAATATTATTTTGGGAAAAAAGGAACATTTGCTATCCAACTGGGAGTCTCCTGAGTGAAAGCATCTGAAGTTCTTCAAAGGTAAATGATTTAATTTGGTTGCTTTTCTTATTTTTGTGAAAATGTTGCCTGCTGCCAGCACAGCCTAGCATAGCATTATGCCATGCTAAACTTACACAAATGCTTGTCTAGCGTTGGTTGTAACGCATATTTTGAAAATCTGAGACGACAGTGTTGTTAACAAGAGGCTAAGCTTGTGTTTGAATATATTTATTTCATTTAATTTGCGATTTTCATGAATAGGAAATGTTGCGTTATGGTAATGTGCTTGAGGCTATGATTACGCTCCCGGATACGGGATTGCTCGTCGCTAGAGGTTAAAGAAGATGTTACAGGTCTGTGAGAGCCAGAAATCTTGCTTGTTTGTAGGTGACCAAATACTTATTTTCCACCATAATTTGCAAATAAATTCACTGTAAAATAAAATCCTACAATGTGATTTTCTGGATTTTTTTCCTCATTTTGTCTGTCATAGTTGAAGTGTACCTATGATGCAAATTACAGGCCTCTCTCATCTTTTTAAGTGGGAGAACTTGCACAATTTGTGGCTGACTAAATACTTTTTTTGCCCCACTGTATGTGTTCAAACAGTTAACCTAAGCTAGAGGTGTTATTAAAAGACTTATTGAAACATGTTTTCAAATCATATAATTACCTTCAAATAACCTATAATTTCCATTCTCAGAACGTTAGTTTTTCCCAATTCTTTACACACTAAAACTGGCCCATGAGGCACAATGACCCAAACCTGTAAGTAATTTAGATCTTAATAAGCCTGTGTTAAAAAATGCTTAAAAAGCTTAAAAGACAAGCAGGCGGTTATGATTGTACCATACAACCAAATCTGCAATACTACTGGCACATGTTTTGCTTTACACTCAGATTGCAATTCTATAACAAACGTTTGGCAAAACAGAACACACAAATATCTTCCTTTGGCACAACCTTCACAACTAAGATATCTTGTGTGCACGTGAAAAGCAGCACTGTTCAACAAGCTAAGCTCAATTACCAATTGATCACTTTCACTCTTTACATGTGCAAACACTAACTGAGTAAATGTTTACATTGCAATCAAACCTTTGGTATGGATAAAAGGTCAAAGGTGAGTACTCCTGTGTTTGGAGAACATTGGAAACAAATTTGGCAGAGAGAGGTGGAGGTGGGGGTAAAGGTGGAGGTGGAGGAAGACCAAGCACAAGAAGATGAATCTCTGATGAAATTGTAGTGGACCATGTGGTCAACCATGGTTTGACCTTGAGAGAGGCTGGGCAGAGAGTGCAGCCCAATCTGAGCCTCTTCATTGTAGCATCCATTATCCAGACATTCCAAAATGAGAATAAGTATGTACTGCAGACATTGGAACTATCTACTACTTTTACTATTTGACAGGAGTACAACGTAAAGCACAGTAAATACTGTAGATTCCAATAGATACTGTGATGGGAAACAAAGTAAATGTTTCTTGTATGTTTGAAATTGGGAGCTATACTACTTTGAAACATGTTATCTTGTATACTGTATTACTGTAGTGTTTACTGTATGCTATGAAGAGGAGGCTGCCATTGTACAAATGGTAGTTGAAAATAATGCCAAAAGACTGCAGGGAAATAAAATAACAGATTTCTGAAAACTATGTCATCTTCCATAACATCAGAGTGAGCTTATCAACCATAGCCCACATCCTTAAGAAACACAATCTCCGGATGAAGCAAAAATACAGAGTCCCATTTGAAAGGAATTTTCAAAGAGTGAAGGATAAACGGTACAAATGTGCAAGGAAGTAATGTACTAGTATTACACTCTTGAAACAGTAGAGACTCATTGATGTTGCCAGTGAACTTTACTACACAGCAATTACAGTAGTTACTGTCATTTCAGAGAATCACAGAGTTGGATGCAAGTCCCATTCCCCAGGAACTCATATTCATAGATGAGGCTGGATTCAATTCTGCAAAGATGAGGAGGAGAGGAAGGAACATCATTGGTCAACGCACCATCATTGAGGTACCTGGTCAGTGTGGGGGAAATGTCACCCTACGCACAGCTATGAGCCACAATGGGGTCCTCTACCGCCATGCCACCCTTGGACCATAAAACAATTCCCAGCTCCTTAATTTCCTGAACAACTTACATGACAATATTTTGGTAGTCATTTAGGCTGGTTACCTTGGTGTTCTTGGGCACAGGGACTATGGTGGTCTACTTGAAACATGTTGGTATCACAGACTTGGTCAGGGACAGGTTGAAAATGTTAGTGAAGACACTTGCTAGTTGGTCAGTGCATGTTCGGAGTACACGTCCTTGTAATCTGTCTGGTCCTGCGGCCTTGTGAATCTTGACCTGTTTAAAGGTCTTACTCACATCGGCTATGGAGAGCGTGATCACACATTGCTGTGTTTCATTTTGCAAGTTGTCTGTGGGGTTTGAAGAAATTGGCTAACTGTTTTGTGTTTAGAGTTCTGAGTTCCTGAGATGTAGTTTCAGCAAATGTGTGTTAACAATTGGGAAAAATTGTAATAGGAAAACATTCAGGAAAACATTCAGGGAGCCATAGTAAAACTTTCTTAGAACCTCCCTGCAAACTGAAACAATAAGTTCTCAAAACGTAAAAAAAAAACATTCAGCTTATCTGGTCATAAACTTATGGCTTCATTCCCAGAACAAATGAGAAACCAAAAACATACATTCCCACAACTTTCAGGAAACCGAATGTGCCAACTGGGATGCATTGTTGCACGTTTCTTAATGTGTATTTACTAGCTCTCTTTCATTCATCTCCTCTGGTGTGTAGGATCATGTAGTGTAGAATATAGTTGTGTACACAGTTAACGTTCCGCCTCAGGGTGACCTTTTTCCACTCCTCTTGTCCTTCCCTCTGGGAACAACGTCACATGTGACTTGTTCTGTGGCACAGGTACAGAAGAGCGGAGCACTACCGTACCTGGTTGTTTACCCCTGCTGGCTGCTAGCTCAGGTGCTGTTTCATGTGCAATCAGACGGGTGAGCTAGGCTGGCCTTCTGTGGCAAACACCTGCTTGCTGGCCAAAATAAACAATGAATCAGCATTTAAACTGAACATGCCTCCCAAGTGATTGACTTCTTTTGGACAACGTTTCTGCTTCGAACAGGGCTACTCAGGTGCCTGATCTGGGAAATCATGTGCATGCTCTGTTGCACACACCTGGACAAACACTGGTAGTGCCAAACCTGCCAGGCACACCAGGAACTCACACCAAACGACCTGCAATCAGTGGTTCAGATTTGTGTGGCATTCATATTGAAACATTATGCCATGCATTACTTTCATAGCCAGGCTATGTTTTGGATGACTGGCTGCGAATGTTTATTGAATTGTTTTATTTCTGCCTTTTTCTATTCCAGACATTCTGAAATTCACTAAAGCATCCCATGTATGTAACTTTAGTCTTTCACTTTTCAATCAATCAATTGCCCCACTAACAAAGCACTTGTCCCAGCTCTTTTGATCCTGAGGTACAATAGACACTGTGGAGCTTTTGATTTCTTCATCCAGTCAGAGGGTACTGCCATGCCCATCAGGGAGCTAGGGAGGTTGGGGATGGTGGCTGGGGACATCCGATCAAGATGCTGCAGCTAGGGCTCTGATCTCTGTCGTGATAAAGGCTACATCTCAAATGGCACCCTATACCAGAACAACTGTACACGAATACCCAAATACAAGAGACAAATAGTTGACACCAGACCAGATTATGATAGTCTATAGCTTCCTAAACTATTTCCTTGGCAGGAGGGAGTGGATTATTTCTGTCTTCTCTCTCTCTCTCTCTCTCTCTCTCAAATTCAAATTCAAGCTGCTTTATTGGCATGAAAAACATTGTGTCAATATTGCCAAAGCAACAATGTATACAATATACATTGTAACAAAATTATAAATGATAGCAAATAATAATATAAAATGGTAGTAAATAATACAAAATTAAATACAAAAATAATACCAATAAAATGGTAACAGTCAATAGTAGAAATGTAATAAATATAAAATCAAATTATGGAAAATGAAACTATAACTAACTTATAACTAAATAACGGTCATCTTCTTTATATCAGTACTACAACCATCATTACTACGACTACTACAACCATCATTAAACTGTTATCACTACCATTACCACCCATATTTGGAATGATAAACATTAATAATTATAGTAATAACAATAATAGTAATAATAAGTAAGTTACTGCTTGTTACGCACGCCTCTATGAAGAGGGAACGCAACACCCTGCTACAACTAAACTCTCTGTGAAGCGAAAAAGGTATGGACTGTAGGTGCAAGTAAGAATGACAACAGGCAGAATGTGGTACCGTTTACAAGGACTTTATTCCTTTACACGGTAATATGGGGAAAAGGGGCTGGACGGAACCAAAGCAAAGAAAGTAAATCTCAAAGCCCCCCCCCTCTCCTATCTTACCTGCCTACCCACTACTTACCTAATTTAGCACCACCTGGTGCCCTAACCAAAATACAAGGGGTGGTCCGCCCAGGTCTTACCTAGTGTGTCTAGACAGCGAATATGCTACGGGTATATGTATGCCCGCGGGACTCTTGCCTAAGCACTCCCTAGGTGCCTTCCCCTTCCCCCCTGGGAACAAATGAAACAGAATATTAAACAATTTTAAACAAACTAAGAAACAAAAGGATGTCAAATAAGCTCTATCTGAGCAACAAACTCACAGAACATACCACTTTCCAACAAAAATCAACCTCTATCACAATCAATCTCAGCAATCCCTACCTCCAGCAAAATCTCTACCTCCAAAAAGAAGAGATCTTTTGAACAGAACACTGGCTTTTATATAGCTTCTGAAGGAATGGGTAATTGGAGACAGCTGCGTCTTGACGAGGGGGCGGGGTCAGCTCTCCAATTAGCCCTGGAGTCGACCAATCAGCTGCTTGAGGGATTTCAGGAAGCCATTTCCTGAAATAAACACATGCAAAATACACAATCTACAACACATAATCTGGGGAACGTAACACTGCTTACTATGCAGATGTTATTATTCAGTGTCCCTCAGGCTATGGCAGGAAAATACATATTTGGCTGCAAGAGGAGCCATTGCTCCTTCGCCCATGAGTATTCTTAGTTTTTCCTCTGGGTTGAATTTGTAAAAATTTGGAATATATGTAGTCATTTCTGTGAATAATGAATCTCTTTGTGAGGAATATTTATCACAGTAAAGGAGAAAGTGCATCTCTGTCTCTACCTCCCCTGTCATGCAGTGACCACATACATGCTCCTCTTTGGGTAGCCATGTCTTTTTATGTCTGCCGGTTTCTATTGCCAATCGGTGATCACTCAGCCTGTACTTGGTAAGGATCTGTCTCTGCTTCAAATCTCTGACAGAGTAGAGATAATCAGCCAATTCATAATCTCTGTTTAGGGTCAGATAGCAATTTAGTCGGCTTTGGGATTTTGTTTAGTTTTTCCAGTATTGTAAATATGATTCCTTTGATTGGTTCATGATTTTGCTTATTGGAATTCTTTCTTTTGAAGCAGTGCTGGTGTCAGCTTGGTTGGTGAGGTCCAACACCAGCTGACTGAGAGGGCTCGTTTCTGGGCTCAGCTCTTGGGTTTGAAGTGCTTTAAATTGCAGACTCGAATTTGGACTTGAATTTAGATGTAGCCAAAATTTTAATGATATTTTCTGTATCTTCATTATTACTGGAAAACGGCCCAATTCTGCCCTACATGCATTAGTTGGTGTTTTTCTCTGGACTTGTAGGATTTTCCGACAGAATTCTGCATGTAGGGCTTCAATTGGATGTTTGTCCCACATTTTAAAATCCAGTTTATTGAGTGAGAATATTTTAGTCCAAATTTTAATTGGGATGTTGATTTTGAATAATTTCATTTTTATTGCATACATTGCTCTGCAGGCTTTTTCTTTGAGTGCATTCACTGCCATATTAAAGTTTCCCGATGCAGATATGGTCAGACCAAGGTAGGTGTAATTTTTTGTGTGTTCAATTAAGGTGTTGTTCAGGGTGAATTTACATTTGTGTTTCTGACATCTGGGTTTTTTTGGGAAAATCATGATTTTAGTTTTTTGGAAATTTACTGCCAGGGCCCAATTATGGCAATATTGTTCCAGAATATTAATGTTTTGTTGAAGACCTTCTTTAGTTGGTGATAGAAGTACCAAGTCATCAGCATATAGCAGGTATTTCACCTCTGTGTCAAATAGTGTGAGTCCTGGGGCTGGTCCAACATGTCTGCTAATTCATTGATATAAATGTTGAAAAGATTTGGACTCAAATTGCAGCCTTGTCTCACACCTCGACATTGTGAAAAAAATTCTGTTCTTTGGTTTTTGATTTTTATTGCACACTTGTTTTCTGTGTACATACATTTTATTAAGTCATACACCTTACCACCAAGCCCAATTTGTAGAATTTTGTAGAATAGCCCTTCATGCCAAATCGAATCAAATGCTTTTTTAAAGTCAATAAAGCAAGCAAAGATTTTGCCCTCTTTTTTTTGGTGGACGTGTTTATTAATTAGTGTGTGTAAGGTGTATATATGGTCAGTAGTGCGATGGTTAGGAAGAAAGCCAATTTGACATTTACTTATTACATTTTTTTCTTGAAGAAAGGTTTGAATTCTTGAATTCAAAATGCTACAGAAAATCTTTCCCAAGTTACTGTTTACGCAAATTCCCCTGTAATTATTGGGGTCTGATTTGTCTCCACTTTCGTGGATAGGGGAGATGAGCCCCTGGTTCCAGACATCAGGGAAGCAGCCAGAAGTTAACACCATGTTGAACAATTTAAGCACAGCATTTTGCAACTCAGGTGTGCTGTTTTTCAGCATTTCATTTCTGATGTTGTCTACACCACAAGCCTTCTTTGATTTAATAGATTTGAGCTTTTCATTTAGTTCTTGTTGTGTTATTGGGTAATCTAATGGATTTTGGTTGTTTTTAATGACTGATTCAAGGATGTTCAATTTTTCTTTAATTTCTAATTGATTCTGTTGTAAGTCTTTTTGTGGGATGTTTTTGTATAGATTATCAAAATAAGTTTTCCAAATTCCTACTTGTATGGCTAATTCTTGTGGCTTTGTTGTGCTTAAATTGTTCCACATGTCCCAGAACTGATTTTGATCAATTGTGTTTTCAATTTCATCAAGTGTCTTGTTGGTATAATTCAATTTCTTGCATTTCAGTGTTTGTTTATACTGTTTCAGAGTTTCAAAGTATTCATATCGTAGCTCTGGGTTGTTTGGCTGCTTATGTTTTTTGTTTGACATTTGTCTTAGGTGTTTTCTAATTGTTTTACATTCATTATCAAACCATTTGTCAGAAACATTTTGATTTTTGCTTCTGATGTTGCATTGCTTTGGTTTTCTCAAATTTGCTTTTGATGCTGCTTTTTGGAATATGCAGTTGATGTTTTGGGTAGCTGAATTGACACCATCTTTATTGTTTTGGTACTGTGAGTTATTGAAAAACTGTATAGAGTTCATCATTTCATTTGAGTTCAATGTTTCAATGAATCTCTCTGCACTGTTTGGAGCCCATCTGTACGATTGGTTTATGTTATAGAGTTTATTGGGCTGTTTTTTTTTAATGAATATTGCCGGTTAATTTCTTCAGAAACACGTTGATCTGACTGTGATCTGATAATGGTGTCTGTGGTCTGACAGTGAATGCACTAATGGAGGAGGGGTCAATGTCAGTGATGGCATAATCGACTACACTTGTCCCAAGAGCTGAGCAGTAAGTAAACTGACCTAAAGAGTCCCCTCTGATTCTACCATTTAAGCATGTACAGGCCTAAGGCTCGACAGAGATGTACTAACTCTTTTCCATTTTTGTGCAGTATTTGGTCAGGACTGTTTCTATTATTTATAATAGGGCTACTGTACAAGGAGGGGTGTCCAAATATGTGGTGGTTACCTCCCGCATCAGTGTAGTCAGGCTCAGAACCTGTTCTTGCATTGAAATCTCCACAAAGAAGCACTTTACCTTGCGCCTGAAATGTAATGATTTCTGTCTGGAGATTGTCAAAAAACTGATCATCATAATATGATGAATCTGAAGGAGGAGCATAAACTGCACATATGTATACATCATTGTCACAATAGATTGTACCTTTGTTAAGTTTTAGCCAAATGTGAGTGGTACCTTTTTTCATTTCATTCAGTGCTAAGTCCTGCTTATGCCAAATGATGATTCCACCTGAGTCTCGGCCCCGTTTAACATTTTTATGTTTGACTGATGGTAGTAAACTTTCTCTATAGCCTGAGGGACACTGAGTATCTATGTCTCCACGACACCATGTTTCCAGTAGGATTATGATGTCCTGTCCCTTGATGTTTTTAATCAATTCTGGATTTGTTGTTTTATAACCAAAATGTGAAGAGTATAGGCCCTGGATATTCCAAGAGCTGATAGTTAATGATCTCATTTATAATAAGTGATATTCACTGGTTTGAGTAAAGTACATCGAAAAAGAAAAAAGAAATACTAATATATATACATATATATACATATATATATACATATATATACATACACACACATACACACATACATACATACATACATACATACATACATACATACATACATACATACATACATACATACATACATACATACATACATACATACATACATACACACGCACGCACACATACATACAATATACATACACATACATATATATATATACATACATATATATATATATATATATATATATATATATATATATATATATATATATATATATATATATATATACATACATGCGCACACACACACACACACACACACCATTACATATAATAATTATTATAATACCGGTGTCAATTCATTTAGGAATGTTTGTAAACAAATTAATAAGAATGGAATAAGATTGCACATAAAATAAGTACAATGCAATCTGCAACCCTGTGTGTTTGTGTGTGTGTGTGCGTTTGTGCCCGTGTGTGAATTAAAGGGACTGTCTAGCTCAGTAGTCTGCATATTAGTTGCAGTAGTTGGCGCACCTCTCCTATCTCTGATTGTTCTAGGGGTCTTCTGCCAGAGGTTACCTCAGCATATGTAGGCTGACGATCTGACTGATACATGGTGTGGACTGCATCATGTGGTCTACTTCCCTGAAGGGCAGTGTTCTGACCGACCCTGGAGTAGTGGTCAGAGCTGTTTTGTGATGGGTCTGGTCTGGTAGAGCTGTGTTGTGATGGGCCAGGTCTAGTAGAGCTGTGTTGTGATGGGACGGGTCTAGTTGTGCTGTCCTGAGGCGGGTCTGGTCTGGTAAATATGTGCTGTGTTGGGCCTGGTCTAGTAGAGCTGTGCTGTAATAAGCCATGTCTGGCTCTTTTCTCTTCGGGATGGTGGAGGTACTGTTGTTTCAGAAGGTGGGGCGGGGGACCTCTGTAGCTGGGGTGATGGGTGTGTGGGTCCCTGCCAAGTGTTGCATCTTTTAGGTCCTTGGCAAAGGTTCTGATACTGTCCTGATCAA
>NC_056443.1:13269916-13334916 GCF_018296145.1 Oncorhynchus tshawytscha
GTATTAGAAGGAAATGTTATGCTACAGAAAAGTATTGTTGTAGAAGGTAAGGATGTATCTGAAGAGCCAGTTCCTCAGACTGGTGAGCAGGTGCCCAGTATGAGTGCTGGGGTAAAGGAGGGGGTTCATGTGGAGCTAGGCTCCCAGGGAGTGGAGGAGATGCCCACTACGAGTGCTGGGGTTCATGTAGAGCTAGGCTCCCAGGTAGTGGAGGAGTTGTCCACTACGAGTAATGAGGTACAGGAGGGTTTGCATGTGGAGCTAGGCTCCCAGGTAATGGAGGAGATGCCCACTACGAGTAATGAGGTACAGGAGGGTTTTCATGTGGAGCTAAGCTCCCAGGTAGTGGAGGAGATGCCCACTACGAGTGCTGGGGTTCATGTGGAGCTAGGCTCTCAGTTAGTGGAGAAGATGCCCACTATGAGTAGTGATGTTCAGGTGGGGCTGGTCTCCCAGATAGTGGAGGAGATGCCTGGTACGAGTGATGAGGTGCAAGTGGAGAGTGTTGAAAGGGATGTGGTAGAGGGGAGTCAGTTGTCTGTGTTCTCAGCTGAGGAGGATCAAGAGAAGGATAAGGATATCTCTTTAGATATGACAGCTGCTGGTGCGGACTCAGTTTATGATCTAGAGGAGGTAAATGAGTTTCTGGATCAGACTTTTGGGAAATCTGTCAAATTGGCATATTATTTTGATGTTGATAAGTTTGTGAGGTCAGCTGTGATGTTACAGAAGACGGTGGGGTTAGACCAGCTGAGTGAGAAGAAGCGGTTTCGCTTGAGGAAATTTATTACTGCTGTTGCAGCAGCAAAAGGTGGTGGGAAACGTGTTCAGGTTAAGAGAAGAAAAAAAAATAATGATGATGATCATGCTTCATAGGGTGTCTTTTTTCTCGTTGGTTTCTCTGTGGTTTCTTCTGCTTTTCTTTTCTCTTTTCTACATGGAGGTACTAAGGGTAGGTTCTCTCAATATGAATGGGGGAAGGGACAGGAATAAGAGGGCTTGGGTATTAGAAGTAATAAAACAGAAAAGGCTTAATGTAGTTTTCCTACAGGAGACACATAGCGATGAGGAAAATGAGGTTGACTGGGGTATGTGGTGGGAGGGGCAGCATGTACTCAGTCATGGTACTAATTTCAGTGCTGGGGTGGCAATATTGTTTTCCTCAGGCTTAGGAGTGACTGTGGTATCTACAACAGAGATTGTCAAGGGTCGGGTTTTATTGGTCAAGGTGGATGTTATGGTTTTTTTTGTTTTTTTTGAATGTTTATGCTCCTAATGAGGGTACAGAGCGTATTGCTGTATTTGATCAACTAAAGGAAATGTTAAGACAGTGTGACCAAGAGGGGTGTATGGTTTTAGGGGGTGACTGGAACTGTACAGTGGATTTTACTGTTGATCGCACCGCTGAAGAACCTCACCTGCGGTCAGCCACTTGACTGTCTGGCCTATTAACTGAGTTTGAGCTTTCTGATGTGTGGAGAGTAAGGAATGCCAAAGTTAGGCAGTACACATGGCTAAAAATTAATGAAGGTCGTGTCAGTGCAGCACGGTTAGACAGGTTGTATGTATCTGAGCAATACTGTAGTAGGGTTGGAAAGTGTGCCATTACTCCTGTGGGTTTCTCTGATCATCATATGGTTACTGTTGATATTCACTTGTCCTGTCCACGAAGGTCATCACCTTACTGGTATTTTAATGTTAAATTGTTACATGATGTCATGTTTTGTGACAGGTTTTTGTTGTTTTGGGAAAAATGGAGGGGTATAAAGGGAATTTTGAGTCCTTGAGACAATGGTGGGAGGTTGGGAAGGCCCAAATACGAGTTTTTTGTCAACAGTATACTGCTCTGTCTCAAACTGAATTTAAAGAGACTATCAAGGCCCTTGAACAGGACATCAAATCTATTGAATTGAAGCTGCTCACTCAGAATGACCCTGGACTAGTCATGAACTTACAGGACAAGAGACATGAACTGAGGTTGTTTCTGCATGAAAGAGTGAAGGGTGCCTTGATTAGGTCTCGTTTCGCTTCCCTCAAGGATATGGATGCTCCTAGTGCTTTTTTTTAACCTAGGAAAGTTGATATTTCAACGTAAACAGATGGTTTGCCTTCGTCTCCCTGATGGGAAGGTGACCACGAATGATATTGAAATGCGTCAACATGCCGTGGATTTCTACTCGTCCCTTTATAAGGCGGAGGATTGTGACTCTATGTGTACTGAACAGTTGTTACATGGTCTTCCTAAATTGGGACCTAAGCAGAGAGTCGCATTGGACGCTGACATTACACTGCAGGAGCTGTCCACAGCAGTTATGCAGCTCTCAACAGGCCGAGCCCCTGGCATCGATGGGTTACCATCTGAGTTTTATAAGCACTTTTGGGGGTCTATTGGGGAGGACTTTTATGAAGTGATGTGTGAATCTTTTCATGAGGGTTCTCTTCCTGTATCCTGTCAACGTGCAGTGCTTTCACTGTTGCCAAAAAAGGGGGATTTGGCTCTCATAAAAAATTGGAGACCTGTTGCTTTGCTGTGCGCAGAATATAAAATTGTTTCTAAATGTCTCTCAAACAGGTTGAAAGAGTATCTGGGGTTGTTGATCCACAAGGACCAGTCCTACTGTGTACCTGATCGCTCTATCGTTGATAACTTGTTTCTGATAAGAGATGTTTTAGACATTTGTAAACTGTCTGATGTAAATGTGGGTTTACTTTCGTTGGATCAGGAGAAGGCTTTTGATCGTGTGGACCACCAGTACTTGTTTAAAATAATGAAAGCCTTTGGGTTTGGGGATGTTTTTCTGTCTTGGGTGAATTTACTGTATGCTGGAGCCTCGTGTATGGTGAAGGTGGGTGGTGGTTTAAGTTGCCCCATCCCTGTCGAAAGGGGCATCAGGCAGGGATGCCCAATTTCAGGGCAGTTATATAGTCTGGCGATTGAACCAATGATTTGTTTTTTAAGAGCGAAGCTTACTGGTTTCTTTGTGCCAGGTGTAACGAAGGGTCCCACGATAGCACTGTCTGCGTATGCAGATGACGTGATAGTTTTTATTACAGGGGGTGAGGATGTTAAGGTTCTCTCAAACGCTTTAAAGGTGTATGAGGGGGCCTCCTCAGCTAAAGTCAATTGGGGAAAGAGTCAAGCGCTGTGGGCAGGTCAGCTTCAGATGGGGTCTACTCCATGGTTACCAGGGGGGCTTCAGTGGGGCAGAGATGGAATGAAGACTTTGGGGTTTTTCTAGGCTCCGATGTCTTTCAAAAAAGAACTGGGAGGGTGTAGTGGAGAAAGTGTGTGCCAGACTGTCAAGGTGGAAATGGGTGTTGCCCCAGCTGTCTTATAGGGGACGGGTCCTGGTAGCTAATAATCTTGCTGCTTCTACCCTGTGGCACAGACTAATGATTTTACAGCCACCAAAGGGTCTGATACAAGAGCTTCAGAGGACCCTTGTCAATTTCTTCTGGTCTGGGCAACACTGGATTAAAGCTGCAGCCCTGTACCTGCCACTGCACGAGGGTGGGCAAGGCCTGGTGGACATTTCCTCTAGGATCACGGCTTTCAGGCTCCAAGCAGCCCAGAGATTGTTGTACAGAGACTGTTCTAGCTGGGTCAAAACAGCCTACATATTGATGAGGAGAGCGGGCTGTTTGGGCTTCGACAAGCATCTTTTCCTCTTAAAGCTGGAGGGGGGTGATTTGACTGGCCTGACTCCATTTTATGAGTCTGTTATGCAGGCTTGGAGAGTCTTTGTCAAGTCCCGTAAAGCCTGCACGCCACCAGGGATGTGGCTTTTTGAAGAGCCTCTTTTTCACAACACTGCCATCCAGTCCCGTGTTCTGGGTTCAGCTAGCCTACGTTCATGCCTGTTAGGCGTGGGGTGTACCAAGCTGGGTCATCTGATGCAGAGCAGGAGCAGATTGGAGGAGCTGGGAGAAAGAGCGGGGATCCGATCATCTCGTCTACTGAGGAAGGTTGTCGATGAGGTCTGCGATTCCTTGCCAGTGCTTCATCTGCAGTATGTGACTGACACTTCCAATTCTGATCGGTGGAAGGAGGGTCTGGATTATGTGTTCCCTGCACTGATTGTTAGTGCTGCGATGGGGGCATTTGAAGAGGACGTGGGGACGCTGCTTTCCTTTGATACCCCGGAGCTGGGGGAGTTCAAGGAGGTGGGAAAGAAGGCCATGTACAGAATATGTGTAAAGGTGTCCCATGCCTCTTCCCTGGAAGGGGTAAAATCGACGAGGTGGGCGGATGTGCTTGGTCCAGGTGCCTCTCCAAAAGGCTGTTGGCGATCATTATATAAACTGCCTATTGATAAGAGGACAGCTGACCTCCAATGGAGGATAATACATGGAGCTATAGCCACCAATATGCATCTGGTACACCTGGATCCTACTGTTGGGGAGGGGTGTCCATTCTGTGCTGGGTCTGAATCTCTGGCACATCTGTTTTTATTGTGTCCCAGGTTGGTTGGGATGATTGAACTGATCACTGATTGGTTCTCAACATTGGGAGAGGTTTTCTCTTCCCAACTGTATATATTTGGGCCAAAGTACAGGTTCAGTCAAAAGGGTGTAGTTGTGTTGCTTAATTTTGTGTTAGGGGCAGCAAAATTAGCAATATGGAAGACCCGAAAGAACAGCATTCGGGGACAGGGGTCTGTGGATGTGGTGGGAATGCTGGAGGGAATGTTGGCAGCGAGACTAAGGATTGAGTTTGCCTATTACAAACTTGTCAACAATATCGATCTGTTTTTGAGTATATGGGGTATACAGAGGCTGTTGTGTGTAGTTACTGTGGAGGAGGAATTGGAGTTGTGTTTTTAATTGATGTGTAACTGTGGTTTTGTATGAGTATTTATTGTGTGGTGGGCCCCCAGACCCAATAAAGAGTATTTAAAACTCAAACTCTCTCTCTCTCTCTCTCTCTCTCTCTCTCTCTGTATGTATCTCTCTCTCTCTCTCTCCTGGTGTATATCTCTCTCTCTCTCTCTCTCTCAAATTCAAATTCAAATTCAAGCTGCTTTATTGGCATGAAAAACATTGTGTCAATATTGCCAAAGCAACAATGTATACAATATACATTGTAACAAAATTAAAATGATAAATGATAGCAAATAATAATATAAAATGGTAGTAAATAATAATACAAAATTAAATACAAAAATAATACCAATAAAAATCTCTCTCTCTCTCTGTCTCTCTCTCTGTGTGTGTATGTATGTCTCTCTCTCTCTCTCTCTCTCTCTCTGTTTGTATCTCTCTCTCTCTCTCTGTATGTGTGTATGTATCTATCTCTCTCTCTCTCATTCTCTCTCTCTCTGTGTGTGTGTATGTTTGTCTCCCTCTCTCTCTCTGTGTGTATGTATGTCTCTCTCTCTCTCTCGCTCTCTCTCTGTGTGTATGTATCTCACTCTCTCCCTCTCTGTGTCTCTCTCTCTCTGTCTCTCTATTTCTCTCTGTGTGTGTATGTATGTGTGTGTGTGTCTCTCTCTCTCTCTCTCTCTACGTGTGTGTATGTCTCTGTCTCTGTCTCTCTCTCTCTGTGTCTCTCTCTCTCTCTCTCTCTGTGTGTGTCTCTCTCTCTTTGTGTCTCTCTCAAATCAAATCTGTGTCTCTCTCTCTCTGTGTCGTCTGTATCTCTCTCTCTCTATGTGTTTAGTTGAGTGTTGGTCTGTTGTGTGGTGATTCGTCTCGGGGACTCAGTACTCTGTGTGCCTTCTCCTCAATGAGACGGTGTTAAGTCTGATGTGTGCTCTACTGTACTGCAGTGCAATCCCCTCTCTGTGTAAATAGGGATTGTCATACCATAAGTAATTTCTGGTCTCTGTGATGATCTAACTCACTGTTTCTCTCTCTCTGTTGTGTGTCTGTCAGGATATCTCCCAAATGTCACTCTATTCCCTATCTCTCAATACTTTTGACTCGAAAGCCATGTGGTCTCTCTATAAAGGAAATAGAGTGCCATTTGTGTATGTCTCTGACAATACTCTGTGTGTATCTTTTAAAATCATCTTACCCCAGGACACTTCACTTGGTGACATACCATTATGAATTATTTTCTATGCTTTCTTCACTTTCCATTGCATTTTGATTTGATTTCATAGTATCTTCATTTAAGCCTGCTTTTAAATTTGAACCCTACAATCCAATTAACTAATCCGCCTTAAGCATGATTAACTCTCTAAAATTATATTCCTATGGTCTGTTCTGTTTCAGTGCACCTTATTTCACCGCTTGATTCAATTAATGTTCAGTAAAATTGCCACAATGAATAATACATTTCAACAGCTTATTAGAACGTTGGTGATTAAGCTAAAGAATTTCCAACATTTGTCTTTGAATCACTTTATTTAGCCTAACTCCACCTCGGCCTATATCTCAACTCACTCACGCTACTAAACAAATGAGATATACAGCACAATTTATGTATTTTGAAAAACATTACAGAATTAAAATGTTAAAAAGCACATAGTAGTGTTATTTTACCTGTTCTACGACAAATTCTTAAGGTTAGGCATTTTTATTTTATTTACCGTTATTTAACTAGGCAATTCAGTTAAGAACACATTCTTATTTACAATGACGGCCAACCAAAAGACTAAAGACCTCCTGCGGGGGACAGGGGATCGGATAATTTTAAAAATAAAAATATAGGAGAAAACACACATCACGACAAGAGACACCACAACACTACATAAAGAGAGATTTAAGACAACATAGCATGGCAGCAACACATGAAAACACAGCCTGGTAGCAACACAACATGGCAGCAGCAAAACATGGTAGATTCACACAACACGGTACAAATATTATTGAGCACAGACAACAGCACAAAGGGCAAGAAGGTAAAGACAACAATACATCATGTGACGCAGCCACATCTGTCAGTAAGAGTGTCCATGATTGAGTCTTTGAATGAAAAGTTAGAGATAAAACGGTCCAGTGTGAGTGTTTTCTGCAGTTTATTCCAATTGCAAGCTGCAGTGAACTTTAAGGATGCAGTGACACATCCATAACCTGAGCGGAAACCAGATTGCGTACCCGAGAGAATACTACAGACGTCAATAATAAACTGACTGGCTTTCTTGACAAGTTTTCCAGCACTTTTGATAAACAGGGCAAAATAGAAATTGACTTGTAACAATTAGGATCAGCTTGATATCCCCCTTTAAATAAAGGATGCACCATGGCTGCCTTCCAAGGAATGGGAACCTCCCCAGAGAGGAGAGACAGGTTAAAAAGATCCAGAGATAGGCTTAGCGATGATTGGGGCACCAACCTTAAAGAAGAAAGGGTCTAAACCCATATGTTTTTTGGGGGCCAAGTTTAAGGAGCTCCTTTAGCACCTCGGAGTCAGTGACCGCCTGCAGGGATAATATATGCATATTATTAGTAGTATTGGATAGAAAACACTCTGAAGTGTCTAAAACTGTTTGGATGTCTGTGAGTATAACAGAACTCATCTGGCAGGCGAAAACCTGAGAAAAATCCAACCAGGAAGTGGGAAATCTGAGGTGTGTAGTTTTTCAAAGCTTGGCCTACCGAATACACAGTGTCTATGGGGTCAAGTTTCACTTCCCAAGGCTTCCATAATCATATGTTGTGCTTTCGCTGTAAAGCCTTTTTGAAATCGGACACAATGGGTAGATTAACAAGAAGTGTATCTTTCATTTGCTGTATTGGACTTGTTAATGTGTGAAAGTTACATATTTAAAAAAAAAATAATTGAATTTCGCGCTCTGCCTTTTCAGTGGAATGCTGTCGGGGGCTTCCGCTAGCGGAACACCTGCACTAGAAAGGTTAAGGAGCTCAGCCATGTGCTTCTTAGCAGTAACAACCACATCATCAACATTAAGGGACATGGGCAGCTGTGAGGAGGAGGGTTTATTCTCCAGTTCTAACCGTTTTCCAGAACATTTTGGGGTTAGACCCACAAAAGAGAGAACTGCTCCTTAAAGTAACTGATTCTGGTCTTCTGGATAGCCTGAGTGCACTTATTTGTAATTTTCCTGAACGAGAGACTGTCAGCCTGAATATGCGTGTGCTGAGCAATTTGCCAAATGCAATTCTTGAGGTGGAGTAACTCTGCCAGTTCACGGTCGAACCAGAGGTTGAAGCTGTTTTTAATTCTCATTTTCTTTATGGGGGTGTGTTTATTAACAATACCACATAAAATATGAAAAAAGAAGGTCCAAGCGTCTTCGACAGAGGGGATCAAGCTGATTCTACACCAATTTACAGAGGCCAGGTCATATAGGAAGGCTTGCTAATGAAAGTTTTTAAGCAAGCGTCTATGACAAATCAGGGCATGTCATTTCACTGAGTAGCCATTATGAACGCAGGCTGTAAAACAGTGACCACTAAGGTAATTCCAGAAAACACTAGACTGATACCTATCAGGATTATTTGTAATTATAACATCAAGGAGAATAGCCTTCTCTGGGTGTTTGGAATCATATCATGTTGGATTGGTAATAATCTGAGAAAGATTTAGGGAGTACTATTGCTTTAAGACTTGATCAGGTGGTTTAAGCATGTTCCAGTTTAGGTCACATAGCAAGGACAAATTAAAAAAAAAAAACACTTAGTGTAAGGGACCAGGAGAGAGCTTAGGTTGCTTAATTGTTTGGGGACAGACTTGACAGACTTGGTAGAGACAACCAAGCACTGAAGGTGTTCCTCGGTAAAGATTTCCACTCCACCGCCTTTGGAAGATCTGTCTTGCCGAAAAAGGTTATAACCAGAAATGTTAACATCAGTGTTCAAAACACTTTTTCTTAAACACATCTCAGTAATGACCAACACATCTGAATTGAAGCTGTGAACCCACACTTTCAGTTGCTAAATTTGAGGTAATACGTTTCTTGTGTTAACGTGCAGAAAACCCAGGCTTTTACGAGAGCAGACATCAGTAAAGCAGATATCAGAGCACAAGTCAGAATTGGGGCTAACAATAGTAGATGGTCCAGGGTGGACATACACATTTCCAAATATAATCAGAAGTAGTACAATAAGGGCACGGCAGAGGACAGAGAGCTCTGCAGTGTTGATTTATAACGTTTGAATGTGCATTAGATGGCAACAAGATCCTATTGTACAGCAATTTCATCAGGTAACATGAATACAAAGCCAGCAGAGGTAGTTAGAATAGGATGGGAGGCTAAGAGTCTGTGTTACTAATAGACAGTCAGAGTCCCGAGTGTGGGAACAAAGATAGTCTATCCCACAGTTGGGTAAACAAGCAAGTTCATAGTGAACAAAGCATGCAGGAGTCACGAGGCAAATTGCAAAATTGCAAAATGCACAATAATTAAAAAATATATATCCCAACTTGGTTTGAGACATTGTAGAGTCACTCGCCCCAACAGTGCGTGTGTGCTGGAGGCGAGCAAAAGCTCGGGAGAGAGGGGGGATTGTGGCAGGGGTACCTGTACCAGACAGGGGGAGACAGGTCAGGGCAGACGGTGAACAGATCACCAGGTGGAATCCAAGCATTAGTGCAGCAGGCAAAGGGAGTATGTGCCATACCCAGATGGGAGAAGTCTTTTTCGGGAGGCAGCTAAATCCCAGCTAGCTAGCTGGGACATCCTTTATGACGTCCAAAGAAAGTTATTCTGTCGCTGTTGTATTTTGGAGATTCTGAGGAGGATATCTTCTGATGTGATCAAAGCAACAATATTGTTTCTTATTGAGATCATTTACAATTGAAATGTCCTGGCAGCATATCAGTTCAAAATAGAGATGAATTCAGGAGGTACTGTGTTTTAATTACCTCTGCACAGGTGCTTCAAAGGCCTCTGCTTTTGGCTGGTGGGGGGTTGGGGCTGTGAAACTCTCCTGCCGTTGTTAGGCTCAAGAGTTTTCACACCTCTCACTTCACACTTCAATGCTAATTTCAGCTAGTTTATTTCTTGATAATTCTTGGTAGTAATCATCCATTCAGGTAATTTTACCCCCAAATAAGGTTTTAGGTATGGAATTGTGATTTGGAATGAAGGTTTTAATGTTGAGGTTAGTATCCTGTATAAGTCCTTGCCAAAAAAATGAAAGTTTATCTACATTTATCCAACTCTAAATTCTATCTTTTTGCAGAAGAACTCAACAGCCCATGCTCTCTGTGTCTGTTCGCTCTTTCTCCAGTGAGAGTGTTGCCTAGCTTCACCGCCTTGGGGCAGACGTGAGGAAGTCCAGGACCCAGTTGCACAGGGTGGGGTTCAGACCCAGGGCCCCGAGCTTAGTAATGAGCTTGGATGGTACTATGGTGTTGAAGGCCGAGCTGTAGTCAATCAACAGAATTCTTACATAGGTATTCCTCTTGTCCATATGGGATAGGACAGTGTGCAGTGCGATGGTGATTGCATCATCTGTGGGTCTATTGGGGCGGTATGTGAATTGCAGTGGGTCTAGGGCAGTGGTTCTCAAACTTTTTATAGTCCCGTACCCCTTCAAACATTCAACCTCCAGCTGCGTTCCCTCTCTAGCACCAGGGTCAGCGCGCTCTCAAATGTTGTTTTTTGCAATCATTGTAAGCCTGCCACACACACATTACATATATTAAACATAAGAATGAGTGTGAGTTTTTATCACAACCCGGCTTGTGGGAAGTGACAATAGGACCAGGACACAAGTAATAATATAATAATAATCAATAATTTTGCTCTTTATGTAGCCATCTTACATAAAACCTTATTTGTTTATCAAAAATAGTGAATAATTCACCACAGGTTAATGAGAAGTGTGTGTGCTTGAAAGGATGCACATAACTTAAAACTTCTTATGGCTTAGATCCCGCTAACGGGATCGATATGACAACAGCCAGTGAAAGTGCAGGGCGCCAAATTCAAAACAACAGAAATCTCATAATTAAAATTCCTCAAACATACAAGTATTTTACACCATTTTAAGGATAAACTTGTTGTTAATCCCATCACAGTGTCCGATTTCAAAAAGGCTTTACGACAAAAGCACACCAAACAAAAACACAGACATTTTTCCAGCCAAAGAGAGGAGTCACAAAAAGCAGAAATAGAGATACAACTATCACTAACCTTTGATGATCTTCATCAGATGACACTCATAGGACTTCATGTTACATAATACATGTATGATTTGTTCGGTAAAGTTTATATTTTTATCCAAAAATCTCAGTTCACATTGGCGCATTTCATGCAGTAATGTTTTGCTTCCAAAACATCTGGTGATTTTGCAGAGAGCCACATCAATTTACAGAAATACAAGTGTTATGCATGGAACTTTAGATAAACTTCTCCTTATTGCACCGACTGTGTCAGATTTCAAAAAAGGTTTACTGAAAAAGCACACCATGCAATAATGTTCCAACCGGAGAATTCCTTTGTCTGTAGAATGCGATGGAACGCAGCTTACTCTCACGTGAGCGTGCGTGATCAGCTCATGGCACTCTGGCAGAGCCATGACTCAACCATCTCTCATTCCCCACTCCTTCACAGTAGAAGCCACAAACAACGTTTTAAAGACTGTTGACAGTCTTGAGGAAGTGCAATATGACCCCATAGACACTGTATATTCGATAGGCAATGACTTGAAAAACTACAACCTACAAACCTCAACCATTTCCTGGTTGGATTTTTTCTCAGGTTTTTGCCTGCCATATGAGTTCTGCTTTACTCACAGAAATCATTCAAACAGTTTTAGAAACTTCAGAGTTTTTTCTATCCAAATCTACTAATAATATGCATATATTAGCAACTGGGCCTGAGTAGCAGGCAGTTTACTCTGGGCACCTTATTCATCCAAGCTACTCAATACTGCCCCCCAGTCCCAAATAAGTTAAAGGCACAGCCAACTTAGTGCATGTAAACTTCTGACCCACTGGAATTGTGGTACAGTGAATTATAAGTGAAATAATCTGTCCGTAAACAATCGTTTGAAAAATTACTTGTGTCATGCACAAAGTAGATGTCCTAACCGACTTGCCAAAACTACAGTTTGTTAATAATACATTTGTGGAGTGGTTGAAAAACGAGTTTTATTGACTCCAACCTAAGTGTATGTAAACTTCCGACTTCAACTGTACCTACAGCATCGTCGTTGGAATCCAGGACACCTACACCATCTGTTGTCACAGGAATGCCCAAAAATAATCAACAACATCAACCACTCGAGCCATATCCTGTTCACCCCGCTATCATCCAGAAGGTGAGGTCAGTACATGTGCATCAAAGCTTGGACCGATATATGCACAAAAACACCTTCTATCTTTAGACCATCAGACTGTTAAATACCCAAAACTAACCGGCTTGCACCTGGTTACGCAACCCTGCACCTCAGAGGCTGCTGCCCTGTATACATGGACTTGGATTCACTGGCCACTTTAATAATGAAACACTAGTCACTTTAACTTCCTAGGGCTAGGCCCCTTTTTTCTCCATTTCCGCCTGAATGACGTGCCCAAAGTAGACTGCATGTTGCTCAAGCCCTGAAGCCACGATATACAAACAATTGGTACCATTGGAACGAAAACACTTGAAGCTTGTAGAAATGTTAAAATAATGCAAGGGAATATAACACAATAGACACGGTAGGAGAATATCCAAAGAAAAAACAAACATATTTTTATTTAGAGAGAGACCATCCTCTTAGAAAGGCAATTAAAAGGTCATATTGAAAATTAGCTCTCTGGATACAATTCCTATGGCTTCCACGGGGTGTCAGCAGTCTATGTTCTAGGTTTCAGGCTTGTAACTTACAAAACGAATAAGAAATATCAGTTTTAGAACAGGGACACAGTCTTGGACATTTGTGTTTGCGAGCGCTATAAAGACAGTACACACATGCTAAAATCGGTTTCCTATTGAACATACCTCTTACCGAAAGAAATATTATAGTTTGATTACATTTTAGGGTATCTGAGGTGTAAATAGAAACATATTTTGAATTGTTGAAGCAATGTTTAGGGGTAGATTTTCGAATTCCTTTCTCTGCAAGTTGAACGAGTGGATGACTCAAATCGATGGCGCGAACTAAACATATTTTGGGGATATAAAGAAGGATTTTATCTAACAAAACGACACCATGTTATACCTGGGACCCTTTGGATGACAAATCAGAGGAAGATTTTCAAAAGTAATTGAATATTTAATCGTTATTTGTGAATGTATGAAACCTGTGCCGGTGGAAAAAATATTTTGATGTGGGGCGCTGTCCTCAAACTATCACATGGCATGTTTTCGCTGTAATAGCTACTGTAAATCGAATAATGCATTTAGATGAACAAGAATTTAAGCTTTCAACCGATATAAGACACTTATATGTACCTAAATGTTTAATATCCATAATTTTTATGATTATTTATGATTTTCTTTTAAATTGCGCGCCCTCCAGTTGGACGCCTATCCCTAATTAATCATGCTTAAATAATATTTACATACTGCTTTACTCATCTCATATGTATATACTACATTCTATTCTATGATATTTTAGTCAATGCCACTCCGACATTGCTCTATCTAATATTTTTTATATATTCTTAATTCCATTATTTTACTTTTAGATTTGTGTGTATTGTTGTTAATCATTTTTAGATAGTACTGCACTGTTGGAACTAGGAACACAAGCATTTCGCTACACCCGCAATAATATCTGCTAAATATGTGTATGTGACCAATACAATTTGATTTGATTTGATTTTGATACAGTGGTAGTGCTATATAGTTATAAGATCTGCTGAAAATATAGAAATACCAACTTTTGGAAGGTTGGCCATTTATATTCAAAACCACATTCTTGTAAAGCTTAGAGAGGATCTCATGTTAAATACTGTTGAAGTTCAATGGCTACAGGTTCATCTGCCTCACCTGAAGCCAATTCTGGTGGGAAGCTGCTATAGACTACCAAATGCTGACAGTCAGTATCTGGATAACATTTGTGAAATGCTTCATAACGTATGTGATATCAAAAGAGAGGTATATTTTTTGGGTGATTAAATTATTGACTGGCTTACATCAGGCTGACCACTGAAAAAGCTTCAAACTGTAACTAGTTTCTGCAAACTGGTTCAGGTTATCAGACAACCTACCAGGGATGTTACAAACAGCACAGGAATGAAATCATCAACATGTATTGATCACATCTTTACTAATGCTGCAGAAATTTGCTTTAAAGCTGTATCCAAATCCATCAGATGTAGTGATTACAATAGAGCAGCCATATCTAGGAAAACCAAAGTTCCAAAGGTTGGGTGTAACGCTTTTCGTCCTCCTCGTCTGAGGAGGAGTAGGAAATATCGGACCAATGCGCAGCGTGGTATGTGTTCATGATGTTTATTTGCCTGAACACTGAAATACAAAATAACAACGTGAATAAACGAAACAAACGAAACAGTCCCTTGTGGAACAAACACTGACACGGAAAAATAATCACCCACAAAACACAGGTGGGAAAAGGCTACCTAAGTATGATTCAAATCAAATCAAATGTATTTGTCACATACACATGGTTAGCAGATGTTAATGCGAGTGTAGCGAAATGCTTGTGCTTCTAGTTCCGACAATGCAGTAATAACCAACGAGTTATCTAACCTAACAATTCCAAAAATACTACCTTATACACAGAAGTGTAAAGGGATAAAGAATATGTACTTAAAGATATACGAATGAGTGATGGTACAGAACGGCATAGGGAAGATGCAGTAGATGGTATCGAGTACAGTATATACATATGAGTTGAGTAATGTAGGGTATGTAAACAAAGTGGCATAGTTTAAAGTGGCTAGATATACATGTATTACATAAAGATGCAGTAGATGATATAGAGTACAGTATATACATATACATATGAGATAAGTAATGTAGGGTATGTAAACATTATATTAAGTAGCATTGTTTAAAGTGGCTAGTGATATATTTGACATACATGTCCATCAATTCCCATTATTAAAGTGGCTGGAGTTGAGTCAGTGTGTAACAGCTGTCGTGGGAAGAAGTTGAGGACCAATGCGCAGCGTGGTACGTGCCTCACGGCATAACAGGGTGCCTGCCAAGTCCAGCTCTCTCCAGGGTGAGCACGGGAAGTTGCCCCCCCCTTCAATACATTTTTGGGGCTGCCTCTCGGGCTTCCAGCCGCGATACCATGCTGCCTCCTCATACCACCGCGTCTCGGCTTTCGCTGCCTCCAGCTCAGCCTTGGGGTGGCGATATTCCCCAGCCTGTGCCAAGGGTCCCTTGCCGTCCAAAATCTCCTCCCATGTCCAGGAGTGTTGCGATTTCGGCCGCTGCTGCTGCCCATTACCACGCTCCTTGGTCCTTTGGTGGTGGGTAGTTCTGTAACGGCCGTTGTCTGTGGAAGAAGGTGAGGACCAATGCACAGCGTGGTACGTGTTCATCTTTTTAATAAAGTAACCTGAACACTGAAATAGAAAATCATAGAAAAACTAACATAGACAACCCACCCAACTCAAGCCTTGACCATACTAAAACAAAAGACAAAACAAAGGAACTAAGGTCAGAACATGACACAGTGTGTTGGCAGCAACCACTCAATGTTAGTAGTGGCTGTTTTGCCCTGCTTTGATGCAGGGACCGAATTTATTCAGCCTCCTGAGGTTGAAGAGGCGCAGCTGCACCTTCTTCACGACGCTGTCTGTGTGGGTGGACCAATTCAGTTTGTCCGTGATGTGTACGCCGAGGAACTTAAAACTTACTACCCTCTCCACTACTATCCTGTCGATGTGGATAGGGGGGTGCTCCCTCTGCTGTTTCCTGAAGTCCACAATCATCTCCTTTGTTTTGTTGGTGTTGAGTGTAAGGTTATTTTCCTGACACCACACTCCGAGGGCCCTCACCTCCTCCCTGTAGGCCGTCTCGTCATTGTTGGTAATCAAACCTACAACGGTAGTGTCGTCCACAAACTTGATGATTGATTTGGAGGCGTGCATGGCCACGCAGTTGTGGGTGAACAGGGAGTACAGGAGAGGGCTCAGAACGCACCCTTGTGGGGCCCCAGTGTTGAGGATCAGCGGGGTGGAGATGTTGTTACCTACCCTCATCACCTGGGGGCGGCCCGTCAGGAAGTCCAGTACCCAGTTGCACAGGTCGGGGTCGAGACCCAGGGTCTCGAGCTTGATGACGAGTTTGGAAGGTACTATGGTGTTAAATGCTGAGCTGTAGTCGATGAACAGCATTCTCACATAGGTATTCCTCTTGTCCAGATGGGTTAGGGCAGTGTGCAGTGTGGTTGAGATTGCATCGTCTGTTGACCTATTTGGGCGGTAAGCAAATTGGAGTGGGTCTAGGGTGTGAGATAGGGTGGTGGTGAAATGGTCCTTGACTAGTCTCTCAAAGCACTTCATGATGACGGAAGTGAGTGCTACGCGGCGATAGTCGTTTAGCTCAGTTACCTTACTTTTCTTGGGAGCAGGGACAATGGTGGCCCTCTTGAAGCATGTGGGAACAGCAGACTGGGATAAGGATTGATTGAATATGTCCGTAAAGCCAGCTGGTCTGCGCATGCTCTGAGGACGCGGCTGGGGATGCCGTCTGGGCCTGCAGCCTTGCGAGGGTTAACACGTTTAAATGTTTTACTCACGTCGACTGCAGTGAAGGAGAGTCCGCAAGTTTTGGTTGCTGGCCGTGTCAGTGGCACTGTATTGTCCTCAAAGCAGGCAAAAAAGTTATTTAGTCTGAATCAGAGACAACGAACGACACCTACCTCTGATTGAGAACCATACCAGGCCAAACACAAAACCACAACATAGAAAAAAGAACATAGACTACCCACCTCAACTCACGCCCTGACCAAACTAAAAGAAAGACATAATAAAGGAACTAAGGTCAGAATGTGACACTGGGCCTAATATAGTGTAGAAGAGGTCATACAATAAGTTTTATATTGATTCTTATGTTGTTAATGTAATGAACATTTGTTGGTCCGTGGTGTGTAATGAGGAGCAATCAGACGCTGCACTTGACATATTTATGAAATTGCTTATCCCAGTTACTAATAAGCATGGACCCGTTAAGAAAATGACTGTAAATACCTTGAAATCCATGTAGATTGATGAGAAATTTAATGGTTGAGAGGGATGATGCATAAGGAATGGCAAATAAGCTTGGCAAACATACTGCAAAATGAGAAATCACGTGTCTAAACTGAATAAAAAGAAGAAGAAACTACAATATGAAACACAGATAAATTGACATGAAGAATGATAGTAAAAAAGCCTTGGACTCATTCATTGAATCAGATGGCTCATTCGTCACAAAACCCACTGATATTGCCAACTACTTAAATATTTTTTTTAATTGGCAAGATTAGCAAATTTAGGCATGACATGCCAGCAACAAACGCTGACACTATACATTCAAGTATATCTGACCAAATTATGAAAGACAATCATTTAAATTTGGAATTCCATTTGGAAGAGGGGGAAAATATTGTTGTCTATAAACAATGACAAGCCACCGGGGTCTGACAACTTGGATGAAAAATTACTGAGGATAATAGGGGATGATATTCCCGCTCCTATTTGCCATATCTTCAATTTAACCTTTTTGGGATAGGGGGCAGCATTTTCACTTTTGGATGAATAGCGTGCCCAGAGTGAACTGCCTCCTACTCTGTCCCCAGATGCTAATATATGCATGTTATTATTAGTATTGGAAAGAAAATACTCTGAAGTTTCTAAAACTGTTTGAATGATGTCTGTGAGTATAACAGAACTCATATGGCAGGCGAAAACCTGAGAAAAATCCAACCAGGAAGTGGGATATCTGAGGTTTTTTCATTTTTCAAAGCTTGGTCTACCAAGCTTGGCATACCAAATACACATTGAGATATGGATGATTGACCTATTGAAGATACAGTGGGATATTGGTCATGTTGCACTTCCTACGGCTTCCACTAGATGTCAACCGTCTTGAGGATTCTACTATAAAGGGGAGGTTCATTAGACCTCTTTGAGTCAGTGGTCTGGCAGAGAGCCTTGGTCTTATGACGCGGGCTCCCGACAGAGTTACTTCTCGTTCCAATGCTTTTCTGAAGACAAAGGAATTCTCTGGTTGGACCATTATTGATGTTTTATGTTAAAAACATCCTAAAGATTGATTCCATACATTGTTTGACTGTAACGGAACTTTTAGAGTTTTTGCCTGGACGAAATGCTCGCGCCTCATGAAGATGGATTACTGGGCTGAACACGCTAACAACAAGTGGCTATTTGGACATAAATAATGGAACTTTATGGATCAAATCAGTCATTTATTGTCGCCCTGGGATTCCTGGGAGTGCCTTCTGATGAAGATCATCAAAGGTAAGTGAATATTTATGGTGTTGTTTCTAATTTTGTTGATTCCAAAATGGCGGATATTCCACTGGCTGTTTTGGGTTCTGAGCGCCGTTCTCAGATTATGCTTTTTCCGTAAAGTTTTAAAAAAATCTGACACAGCAGTTGCATTAAGGAGAAGTCTATCTTTAATTCTGTGAATAACACTTGTATCTTTTATCAATGTTTATTATGAGTATTTCTGCAAAATCATAAACGTCTTGACGTCTTGAGTCCATGATGGCTCGAACAGCATACGCCGGGGTGGAGGAACCTCCCACACCTCGGATTCCTGGAGTGGACCATCCACCACCTGCCTGAGGAGAGACACATGGAATGAGGGTTTAATATGGTAATCAGGGGAGCTTTAACCTGTAACAAACCTTGTTCAGTCTCCACAGGCCTTTAAATGGCCCCACAAACCGCGGACCCAGCTTCCGTTTCCGGCAGGGCAGGCGGAGGGTCAGGTTTTGGGTCGAGAGCCAGACCTGGTCCCCCTTTGCGAACACCGGGGCCTCACTGTGGTGGCGGTCGGTGCTCGCCTTCTGCCGCCTTACGGCCCGTTGCAGGTGCACATGGGCAGCGTCCCAGGTCTCCTCCGAGCGCCTAAACCATTCATCCACCGTAGGTGCCTCGATCTGGCTCTGATGCCACGGTGCCAGACGCGGATGATAACCTAGTACGCACTGGAAGGGAGATAGGTTAGTGGAGGAGTGGCGCGGTGAGTTTTGGGTCATCTCTGACCAGGGGATGAAAGCTTCCCCGTCCCCCGGCTGGTCCTGGCAATAGGACCGCAGAAACCTACCCACATTCTGGTTCACTCTTTCCACCTGCCCGTTACTCTCGGGGTGAAAACCTGAGGTGAGGCTGACCGAGACCCCCAGACGTTCCATGAATGTCCTCCAGACCCTGGACATGAACTGGGGACCCCGATCAGAAACTATGTCTTCAGGCACCCCATAGTGCCGGAAGACGTGGGTGAACAGGGCCTCCACAGTCTGTAGGGCCGTAGGGAGACCGGGCAAAGGAAGGAGGAGGCAGGACTTAGAAAACTGATCCACAACGACCAGGATCGTGGTGTTTCCCTGTGACGGAGGAAGATCCGTCAAGAAATCCACCTCTGGGCAGGTGTCTAGGTGCTTTGCACTGGGCGCACACCGGGCAGGATGAAACATAAACCCTCACGTCCTTAGCTAAGGTGGACCACCAGTACTTCCCACTAAGACAGCGCACTGCCCAACCGATGCAAGGATGACCAGAGGAGGGTGACGTGTGGGCCCAATAGATCAAACAATTGCGGACAGCAGACGGAACGTACAGTCGCCCAGCTGGACAGTGGGTGGGTGTGGGCTCTGTACGTAACGCCCACTCGATGTCCACGTCCAGCTACCACACCACCAGTGCCACCAGGCAAGAAGCGGAAGTATGGGAGTGGGATCCATGGGCCGCTCCTCTGTGTCATACATCCGGGACAATGCATCTGCCTTAGCGTTTTGGGAACCTGGTCTGCAAGATAGAGTGAAAACAAAACAGGTGAAAGACATGGCCCACCTTGCCTGGTGAGGGTTCAGTCTCCTCGCTGCCTGGATGTACTCCTGATTGCAGTGGTCAGTCCAGGTGAGAAAAGGGTGTTTAGCCCCCTCAAGCCAATTCCTCCACGCCTTGAAAGCCTTTACGACAGCCAACAGCTCCCGGTCCCCCACTTCATAGTTTCGCTCCGCCGATCTGAGCTTCTTCAAAAAGAAGGCAGGAGCTTTGGTGGCGTACCCGAGCGCTAAGACAGCACAGCTCCTATCCCAGCCTCGGATGTGTCCACCTCCACTATGAATGCCAAGGAGGGATCTGGATGAGCCAGCACGGGAGCCGAGGTAAAAAGAGCCCTCAGGTGACCAAAAGTCCTGTCCGTGTCAGCTGACCACTGCAGTCGCACCGGTCCACCCTGCAGCAGTGAGGTAATGGAGGCCGCTACCTCACCAAAGCCCCGGATAAACCTCTGGTAGTAGTTGGCAAACCCTAAAAACCGCTGCACCTCCTTTACCGTGGTTGGAGTAGGCCAATTACGCACGGCTGAAATGCGGTCACTTTCCATCTCCACCCCTGACGTGGAAATGCGGTACCCTAGGAAGGAGACGGACTGATGGAAGAACAGACATTTCTCAGCCTTGACGTATAGGTCATGCTCCCACAGTTGACCAAGCACCTTGTCCACCAGGGACACATGCTCGGCGTGTGTAGCGGACTATATCAGAATGTCGTCGATATACACCACTACACCCTGCCCGTGCAGGTCCCGGAAAATCTCATCTACAAAAAGGTAGCAGATGTTGTTCCGCCCACTGATATTTCTTCCATGTCACTACAAACTAGTCTCGTCTCCCCAGCGGTTCCTGATAACTTACAGTCGGTGCATACGGAAAGCTCTACTGCGCTAAGTGCAGACGAATGTTGTAGGCTAGCTCAACTCCTTATTAGTGCCTATGGGGAGGTCTTCTCTACTGGATCCACTGATCTTGGTTGCAATAGTCTTGTACAGCATGACTACAGTTACTGTGAAGCAGTAACCGCAGCGGATGGCATTCAAAAAGCACCTCAATGCAGACCAGCAGATCCAGCAAAGTCTTGAAACTGGAGTAGCCTCTCCAAGCCACAGCAGCTGTGCTTCACCTATAGTCATGGTACGCAATAAGGACCAGACATACCATTTATGTGTAGACTACAGGGCTCTAAATTAACATACTGTTAAGGATGCATATCCTCTTTCTCGTATCCAAGACACTCTAGATACCCTGTCAATGGCCAAATGGTTTAGTACTTTGGACTTAGCTTCAGGCTACTGGCAGGTCGAGCTTACTCCCAGGGCCTGTAAGGTGGCCGCTTTCTGCAGTAGGAAGGGTTTTGCTGCTGTAGCCAAGCCCCTTCATGAGCTTACAAAGAAGCATGCTCATTTCCAGTGGATGCCAGAGTGATAGGAGGTGTTCAAAGAATTAAAGAAGTTATTCACCACCATGCCCGTCTTGGGCTATCCACTCGACAGCTTCAACCTCATCCTCGATACAGACGCCAGCAACTTCGGCATTGGAGCCATCTTGTCCCATATGCAGGACAGTGAGGAATGCGAGGTGGCTTGAGAAGCTTGGGGAGTATAACTTCAAAGTCATACATCGTCCAGGATACCACCACGAAAATGCTGATGTCCTGTCCAGGAGGCCCTGCAGCCAGACTTGCCCCTGCACTATACATGACCCTAGCCAGAACAATGACCGTTTCAGGCACCAGGAAGAGCAGTGTGACTTCGGCTCCAGCATAGCTGATTACGCTGTGGAAGCTACTTCTATGGAGCTCTGTACAGTGGGGGTAGGGAAAGATCCCAGCCTACAGGCTACACTCCCTGGAGCTTCTAGAACTGCCGTCGACATGGAGTCAGGTCATCGAGAGAGTAAAGACAAGTCGGACATGGAAAAGATTTGCCTCACCGATGCAGCTGACACTGTTCTGTTCCATGGATGGACTACTGGGGAATTACGTCAAGCTCAGATGGCTTACTCTGATATAGGCCCGCCAAGAGAAGGTTAGAGGAAGGACAGGAACGCCCATAGTGGGGAGATGTGACGCATTTCGGGCCAGTGAATAAGGCATATTGGAGCCAGTGGAAGAGACTTTATGTCAAGGAAGGCATTCTTTACGGCGCTTCTACTGTACCGAAGGCGCAGTGTTTTACCCACAGATACTCCTACCTTGTGTGTTCCAGACAGACATCATGAAGCAGATGCATGGCGGCCCAGTAGGCGGTCACACATGCTTGGCTGTAGACCAGATACTACTGGTACCGAATGAGAGAAGATGTGACACTATGGTGTCGTACATGTACCAGCTGTGCCACTAAAGCCAGACCAGACGAGGAAGCCCCAAGCACCTGTGGGCACTATCCTCGTGGGAGTACCCATGGGAGAGGATCGCTATTGATCTCATGGGCCCCATGAACGAGATAGGATGCTACAATCGCTACATATTGGTGGTTCAAGATGATTTCACAAAGTGGGTGGAAGCCTACCCTCTGCCAAATGATCAAGCTGTGACAGTGGCTGAAGTTCTGACAGCTGAATGGGTGTGTTGCTATGGAACCCCACAGATGCTCCACAGCAATCAAAGCTTCAACTTCAAGTCTGAAGTCTTTCAAAGAATGTGTGAACTTTTAGGAATCTAAAAGACTCGCACAACCCCTTTCAGACCACAATCGTACGGGCAAGTTCGAAAGATTTAATGCAACTCTACAGAAGATCTTAGCCACCACCACAGAACATTGTCACTGGGACTGGGACCTCATGATTCCATTCGCTGTGATGACCTATAGAGCAACAAAGCACAGCTCAACAGGGTTCACTCCGAACATAATGCTCCTTGGAGGAGAAGTAACGGAACCCATCGACCTGATGGCTGGCTTGTCACCCGATGATGAGCACACCAAGACCACTCCACAGTATGTGGCACAGCTACGAGACCGATTGGAACTTGCTCACAAGATTGCAAGGGAAGCGCTGGGTCAGTCTGTGGAGAGTGCCAAAAAGCAGTATGACAAGAATGTCACAAGGACACACTACAAGTTGGTGACACAGTATGGTATTTAATTAAAGGAACAAAGCGGGTGAGGGATAAAGGCCGAGAACAAAGGTGAAGGTTGTTCATCACGACAAACTCAAGCCATTCAACTCCCGAACGACTCTAGACAACAGCTGGGTGTTCACACGTGCCAAAGCGTGACAACTTGCAGAGGTCTTGTTGCCTGATCTGGATGCAGGCCTCCACGATTCTGATCTGGATCTACCCAACCTGTTCATGGACGAACAAAACAGTGACAATAGTAAAGAGAAGGACGCAGAGCTAGCTTCTGATACCACTTCTTTTGTTCGTGGGTCTGTGACACCAGATGGAGTTCAGTCTAGTGGGGGTTAGGTTAGGTGATTGTATGTTGATGTTGAACTGAACTATTACATACAAACTGTTCTGGGACGTAAAAAATAAACATTTTAAAAAGGGCATTTCTTTATTGGCGAATTATTGTTGTTAAAAATATATATATAAAAAAATAACATAAATAAACACACTAAAGTAGGTGGGACTGTAAATTGTGACAGTTTCATATTCTATGCTTTGAGACGTGGGCCATTTATGTTTTGGGAACTGTGTTATTTTGTATGTTTATTTATTTATTTTTTATTTCACCTTTATTTAACCAGGTAGGCTAGTTGAGAACAAGTACTCATTTACAACTGCGAGCTGGCCAAGATAAAGCATAGCAGTGTGAACAGACAGCAACACAGAGTTACACATGGAGTAAACAATAAACAAGTCAATAACACAGTAGAAAAAAATATTAAAAATAAAAAAAGAGTCTATATACATTGTGTGCAAAAGCCATGAGGAGGTAGGCGAATAATTACAATTTAGCAGATTAACACTGGAGTGATAAATGAACAGATGGTCATGTGCAGGTAGAGCAAAAGAGCAGAAAAGTAAATAAATAAAAACAGTATGGGGATGAGGTAGGTAAATTGGGTGGGCTACTTACCGATGGACTATGTACAGCTGCAGTGATCGGTTAGCTGCTCAGATAGCAGATGTTTAAAGTTGGTGAGGGAGATAAAAGTCTCCAACTTCAACGATTTTTGTAATTCGTTCCAGTCACAGGCAGCAGAGAACTGGAAGGAAAGGCGGCCAAATGAGGTGTTGGCTTTAGGGATGATCAGTGCGATACACCTGCTGGAGCGCGTGCTACGGGTGGGTGTTGCCATCGTGACCAGAGAACTGAGATAAGGTGAGATAACTGAGATCGCATGGACTTGTAGATGACCTGGAGCCAGTGGGTCTGACGGCGAATATGTAGCGAGGGCCAGCCGACTAGAGCATACAGGTCGCAGTGGTGGGTGGTATAAGGTGCTTTAGTAACAAAGCGGATGGCACTGTGATAAACTGCATCCAGTATGCTGAGTAGAGTATTGGAAGCCATTTTGTAGATGACATCGCTGAAGTCGAGGATCGGTAGGATAGTCAGTTTTACTAGGGTAAGTTTGGCGGCGTGAGTGAAGGAGGCTTTGTTGCCGATTCTAGATTTGATTTTGGATTGGAGATGTTTGATATGAGTCTGGAAGGAGAGTTTACAGTCTAGCCAGACACCTAGGTACTTATAGATGTCCACAAATTCTAGGTCGGAACCATCCAGGGTGGTGATGCTAGTCAGGCGTGCGGGTGCAGGCAGCGAACAGTTGAAAAGCATGCATTTGGTTTTACTAGCGTTTAAGAGAAGTTGGAGGCCACAGAAGGAGTGTTGTATGGCATTGAAGCTCGTTTGGAGGTTAGATAGCACAGTGTCCAAGAAAGGGCCAGAAGTATACAGAATGGTGTCGTCTGCGTAGAGGTGGATCAGGGAATCACCCGCAGCAAGAGCAACATCATTGATATATACAGAGAAAAGAGTTGAATTGAACCCGGTGGCACCCCCATAGAGACTGCCAGAGGACCGGACAACATGCCCTCTGATTTGACACACTGAACTGCAAAGTAGTTGGAGAACCAGGCAAGGCAGTCATTAGAAAAACCGAGGCTATTGAGTCTGCCGATAAGAATATGGTGATTGACAGAGTCGAAAGCCTTGGCCAGGTCGATGAAGATGGCTGCACAGTACTGTCTTTTATCGATGGCGGTTATGATATCGTTTAGTAGTGGCTGAGCTGCACCCGTGACCAGCTCGGAAACCAGATTGCACAGTGGAGAAGGTACGGTGGGATTTGAGATGGTCAGTGATCTGTTTGTTGACTTGGTTTTCGAAGACCTTAGATAGGCAGGGCAGGATGGATATAGGTCTGTAACAGTTTGGGTCCAGGGCCTTGCGGATCTCAGACGATATGAAAGAGAGGTTGAAGAGGCTGGTAATAGGGGTTGCAACAATGGCGGCGGATAGTTTCAGAAATAGAGGGTCCAGATTGTCAAGCCCAGCTGATTTGTACGGGTCCAGGTTTTGCAGCTATTTCAGAACATCTGCTATCTGGATTTTGGTAAAGGAGAAGCTGGGGAGGCTTGGGCGAGTAGCTGTGGTAGGGGGGTTTGTGGGGGGGTGGAGCTGTTGGCCGAGGTTGGAGTAGCCAGGAGGAAGGCATGGCCAGCTGTTGAGAAATGCTTGAAGTTTTCGATTATCATGGATTTATCGGTGGTGACCGTGTTACCTAGCCTTAGTGCAGTGGGCTGCTGGGAGGAGGTGCTCTTGTTCTACATGGACTTTACAGTGTCCCAGAACTTTTTGGAGTTAGAGCTACAGGATGCAAATTTCTGCTTGAAAAAGCTGGCCTTTGCTTTCCTGACTGACTGCGTGTATTGGTTCCTGACTTCCCTGAACAGTTGCATATCACGGGGACTATTGGATGCTATTGCAGTCCGCCACATAATGTTTTTGTGCTGGTCGAGGGAAGTCAGGTCTGGAGTGAACCAGGGGCTATATCTGCTCTTAGTTCTGCATTTTTTGAACAGAGAATGCTTATCTAAGATGGTGAGGAAGTTACTTTTAAAGAATGACCAGGCATCCTCAACTGACGGGATGAGGTCAATATCCTTCCAGGATACCCGGGCCAGGTCGATTAGAAAGGCCTGCTCGCATAAGTGTTTTAGGGAGCGTTTGACAGTGATTAGGGGTGGTCGTTTGGCTGCGGACCTGTAGCGGATACAGGCAATGAGGACATGAAGACAGCGGAGGTGTATTTAGATGGCCAGTTGGTCAGGAGAACGTCTATGAGGGTGCCCTTGTTTACAGATTTAGGGTTGTACCTGGTGGGTTCCTTGATGATTTGTGTGAGATTGAGGGCATCTAGCTTAGATTGTAGGATTGTGAAGAAATGTGAAGAAAGCCAGGTATTTTTGTAAATTAAATAGAACAGTGTTAACCTCTTACTTTTTCAGGATAAATAAATTGGGGTCCTTCATTCACACTGGAACTACTGCTAGGTACTGGAACCTCTGGCTTGCCTTCTTTTTCTCTAGGTATCCTCCTCTTAAACCAACAGCCCTTGTATGGTGCTACCCACCGCTCCATGTGCTTTCGGGCAATTAGGGAATGCATAGACTTTTTGCTCCGTCAAGTCGAGTTATTACTGAACAGGACAAGTTCAGAGGACTTTGTGGTCTGAATAGAAGAACAACTTTCAAGAACCCAAAGGGGTAGCATGTCTAATGTCCATGTAACTGAAATGAAAACCATTGGGTGTTGTGACTTTGTATCGTGGAGTGGCGTTAGGTCTAATCACCATCCAGAGTGGGGTAATGTTGGTAAAGTAGGGGAATAGCTTTAAAGCACTGATGTGGATTATGGGTAACATAGTAAGGTAACTTGCGGTTTTGATGCAATTGTGTGTGACAGAGATGTAGCTGAACTGTGGGCCACGCTCTTTTTGCTCCGTTAGCCCACTATTTAATTTTGTCATTTCGGACTGCCTCAAATGATGCACAAGTTTTAATAAAAGTTAACTACTTCAGTAGAATTACAGACTGACTCATCATTAGCAGCGGATAAGATCCCCAAATTTTGGAATTACCCCAGAACGTCCGGAAATTGCTCTGGCCCTGGAGCAGCTTGGAGCAGACAGGCTATGTGACTCCTGCTTCTTCTGGCTTCGGTCTGGTTCCTTCCCGAGCCACTGCCCCTATGGCCTAATGAACGCAACCTTAAAGTGATCTTTGGATCCCGTTTACACTTTCACGTGGTTGATATTTAGAAAACACTCTCTCTTTCTCTTTCTCTCTCACGCTCACTCTTTCTGTCTGTCGCTCTCTCTTTCTCTCACTCCATTAAATCCTAGTTTTATTCTAGACAATAAAAACAATATATTTCTGCCAATGGAAAGACAAATGCTATCGAGGACACAGAAGCTGTCTGAGTTTCTCTGACTCTTGTCTTTGTCGTTGTCTCTCTCGCTCTTCCCCTCTCTCTCTCTCTGGAGATCATGAACCAGTTCATTTGCAGATTGAAGGGTTACACTAATACATTAGTTGGTACTTAGTAATATAATGCATGGTTTACAATATAAATTAGTCCCTAATGATAGGCTTTAGAGTGCATTGATCATTCAGGACCACAGGACTAAATGTCCCTAAAGACTTCACCCTTTAACATACATTGTAGTGGAAAACTGTAATTTATAGAGCAATTTGGGGTATTATCAACAGTAAAAATACTCTGAAATGTTTTGCTGCGGCATGCTGTAAATGATGGTGGATTGTATGAAAATGTTGTTTGGGGGGGCTGCTGTATTTCAAATGATACTTTAATTCCACTCCACAGAATACAGTACCGTACTGTATTTTTGGAACACCAAAAATCTTTTGACCACTAGTGGTTGCATGGTATTGTTCCTGGCTTATTAACATATTTAGAGGTGTGCCTTGTAAGAGGCTATATTTGTTGCACCAGTGAGTCAGAATGCTGTACCAATTTAACTGGGTTGTGGTTATAGTGTCCCATCTTCTTAAAATGTATTGGGACAGTTTAGAGTGTCAGCAAGTCTTCAACCTGTAACACTTTACCTAGTAACTAAACTTGTCCACAGGCTTGAATTGTTGGCGTACAGAGCTTGGTAACAGTATGGGACTGCTTGGATTTACTGAGTGACATGATAATCACTTCAAATTCTGAGCGAATCAAATCAAATCATCAAATCAAATTTTATTTGTCACATACACATGGTTAGCAGATGTTAATGCGAGTGTAGCGAAATGCTTGTGCTTCTAGTTCCGACAATGCAGTAATAACCAACAAGTAATCTAACTAACAATTCCAAAAAAAACTACTGTCTTATACACAGTGTAAGGGGATAAAGAATATGTACATAAAGATATATGAATGAGTGATGGTACAGAGCAGCATAGGCAAGATACAGTAGATGGTATCGAGTACAGTATATACATATGAGATGAGTATGTAAACAAAGTGGCATAGTTAAAGTGGCTAGTGATACATGTATTACATAAGGATGCAGTAGATGATATAGAGTACAGTATATACGTATACATATTAGATGAATAATGTAGGGCATGTAAACATTATATTAGGTAGCATTGTTTAAAGTGGCTAGTGATATATTTTACATAATTTCCCATCAATTCCCATTATTAAAGTGGCTGGAGTTGAGTCAGTGTCAGTGTCAGTGTGTTGGCAGCAGCCACTCAATGTTAGTGGTGGCTGTTTAACAGTCTGATGGCCTTGAGATAGAAGCTGTTTTTCAGTCTCTCGGTCCCAGCTTTGATGCACCTGTACTGACCTCGCCTTCTGGATGATAGCGGGGTGAACAGGCAGTGGCTCGGGTGGTTGTTGTCCTTGATGATCTTTATGGCCTTCCTGTAACATCGGGTGGTGTAGGTGTCCTGGAGGGCAGGTAGTTTGCCCCCGGTGATGCGTTGTGCAGACCTCACTACCCTCTGGAGAGCCTTATGGTTGTGGGCGGAGCAGTTGCCGTACCAGGCGGTGATACAGCCCGCCAGGATGCTCTCGATTGTGCATCTGTAGAAGTTTGTGAGTGCTTTTGGTGACAAGCCGAATTTCTTCAGCCTCCTGAGGTTGAAGAGGCGCTGCTGCGCCTTCTTCACGATGCTGTCTGTGTGAGTGGACCAATTCAGTTTGTCTGTGATGTGTATGCCAAGGAACTTAAAACTTACTACCCTCTCCACTACTGTTCCATCGATGTGGATAGGGGGGTGTTCCCTCTGCTGTTTCCTGAAGTCCACAATCATCTCCTTAGTTTTGTTGATGTTGAGTGTGAGGTTATTTTCCTGACACCACACTCCGAGGGCCCTCACCTCCTCCCTGTAGGCCGTCTCGTCGTTGTTGGTAATCAAGCCTACCACTGTTGTGTCGTCCGCAAACTTGATGATTGAGTTGGAGGCGTGCGTGAACAGGGAGTACAGGAGAGGGCTCAGAACGCACCCTTGTGGGGCCCCAGTGTTGAGGATCAGCGGGGTGGAGATGTTGTTGCCTACACTCACCACCTGGGGGCGGCCCGTCAGGAAGTCCAGTACCCAGTTGCACAGGGCGGGGTCGAGACCCAGGGTCTCGAGCTTGATGACGAGCTTGGAGGGTACTATGGTGTTGAATGTCGAGCTGTAGTCGATGAACAGCTGATGTTCTGAAAGAGCTGCAAAATCTGGACCCCTACAAATCAGCCGGGCTAGACAATCTGGACCCTTTCTTTCTAAAATTATCTGCCGAAATTGTTGCCACCCCTATTACTAGCCTGTTCAACCTCTCTTTCGTGTCGTCTGAGATTCCCAGAGATTGGAAAGCAGCTGCGGTCATCCCCCTCTTCAAAGGGGGGACACTCTTGACCCAAACTGCTACAGACCTATATCTATCCTACCGTGCCTTTCTAAGGTCTTCGAAAGCCAAGTCAACAAACAGATTACCGACCATTTCGAATCTCACCATACCTTCTCTGCTATGCAATCTGGTTTCAGAGCTGGTCATGGGTGCACCTCAGCCACGCTCAAGGTCCTAAACGTTATCTTAACCGCCATCGATAAGAAACATTACTGTGCAGCCGTATTCATTGATCTGGCCAAGGCTTTCGAGTCTGTCAATCACCACATCCTCACATCCTCATCGGCAGACTCGGCAGCCAAATGATTGCCTCGCCTGGTTCACCAACTACTTCTCTGATAGAGTTCAGTGTGTCAAATCGGAGGGTCTGCTGTCCGGACCTCTGGCAGTCTCTATGGGGGTGTCACAGGGTTCAATTCTTGGACCGAATCTCTTCTCTGTATACATCAATGAGGTCGCTCTTGCTGCTGGTGAGTCTCTGATCCACCTCTACGCAGCAGACGACACCATTCTGTATACTTCTGGCCCTTCTTTGGACACTGTGTTAACAACCCTCCAGGCAAGCTTCAATGCCATACAACTCTCCTTCCGTGGCCTCCAATTGCTCTTAAAAACAAGTAAAACAAAATGCATGCTCTTCAACCGATCGCTACCTGCACCTACCCGCCTGTCCAACATCACTACTCTGGACGGCTCTGACTTAGAATACGTGGACAACTACAAATACTTAGGTGTCTGGTTAGACTTTAAACTCTCCTTCCAGACCCATATCAAACATCTCCAATCCAAAGTTAAATCTAGAATCGGCTTCCTATTTCGCAACAAAGCATCCTTCACTCATGCTGCCAAACATACCCTTGTAAAACTGACCATCCTACCAATCCTCGACTTTGGCGATGTCATTTACAAAATAGCCTCCAATACCCTACTCAAGAAATTGGATGCAGTCTATCACAGTGCAATCCGTTTTGTCACCAAAGCCCCATATACTACCCACCATTGCGACCTGTACGCTCTCGTTGGCTGGCCCTCGCTTCATACTCGTCGCCAAACCCACTGGCTCCATGTCATCTACAAGACCCTGCTAGGTAAAGTCCCCCCTTATCTCAGCTCGCTGGTCACCATAGCATCTCCCACCTGTAGCACACGCTCCAGCAGGTATATCTCTCTAGTCACCCCCAAAACCAATTCTTTCTTTGGCCGCCTCTCCTTCCAGTTCTCTGCTGCCAATGACTGGAACGAACTACAAAAATCTCTGAAACTGGAAACACTTATCTCCCTCACTAGCTTTAAGCACCAACTGTCAGAGCAGCTCACAGATTACTGCACCTGTACATAGCCCACCTATAATTTAGCCCAATCAACTACCTCTTTCCCAACTGTATTTAATTTTTATTTATTTATTTATTTATTTTGCTCCTTTGCACCCCATTATTTTTATTTCTACTTTGCACATTCTTCCATTGCAAAACTACCATTCCAGTGTTTTACTTGCTATATTGTATTTACTTTGCCACCATGGCCTTTTTTGCCTTTACCTCCCTTCTCACCTCATTTGCTCACATTGTATATAGACTTGTTTATACTGTATTATTGACTGTATGTTTGTTTTACTCCATGTGTAACTCTGTGTCATTGTATCTGTCGAACTGCTTTGCTTTATCTTGGCCAGGTCGCAATTGTAAATGAGAACTTGTTCTCAACTTGCCTACCTGGTTAAATAAAGGTAAAATAAAAAATTAATTAAATAAATAAAAACAGCATTCTCACATAGGTATTCCTCTTGTCCAGATGGGTTAGGGCAGTGTGCAGTGTGGTTGAGATCGCATCGTCTGTGGACCTATTTGGGCGGTAAGCAAATTGGAGTGGGTCTAGGGTGTCAGGTAGGGTGGAGGTGATATGGTCCTTGACTAGTCTCTCAAAGCACTTCATGATGACGGAAGTGAGTGCTACGGGGCGGTAGTCGTTTAGCTCAGTTACCTTAGCTTTCTTGGGAACAGGAACAATGGTGGCCCTCTTGAAACATGTGGGAACAGCAGACTGGTATAGGGATTGATTGAATATGTCCGTGAACACACCGGCCAGCTGGTCTGCGCATGCTCTGAGGGCGCGGCTGGGGATGCCGTCTGGGCCTGCAGCCTTGTGAGGGTTAACACTTTGAAATGTTTTACTCACCTCGGCTGCAGTGAAGGAGAGTCCGCATATTTTCGTTGCAGGCCGTGTCAGTGGCACTGTATTGTCCTCAAAGCGGGCAGAAAAGTTATTTAGTCTGCCTGGGAGCAAGACATCCTGGTCCGTGACTGGGCTGGTTTTCTTCTTGTAGTCCGTGATTGACTGTAGACCCTGCCACATACCTCTTGTGTCTGAGCCATTGAATTGAGATTCTACTTTGTCTCTATACTGACGCTTAGCTTGTTTGATAGCCTTGCGGAGGGAATAGCTGCACTGTTTGTATTCGGTTATGTTACCAGTTACCTTGCCCTGATTAAAAGCAGTGGTTCGCGCTTTCAGTTTCATGCGAATGCTGCCATCAATCCACGGTTTCTGGTTAGGGAATGTTTTAATAGTTGCTATGGGAACGACATCTTCAACGCACGTTCTAATGAACTCGCACACCGAATCAGCGTATTCGTCAATGTTGTTATCTGGCGCAATACGAAACATATCCCAGTCCACGTGATGGAAGCAGTCTTGGAGTGTGGAATCAGCTTGGTCGGACCAGCGTTGGACAGACCTCAGCGTGGGAGCTTCTTGTTTTAGTTTCTGTCTGTAGGCAGGGATCAGCAAAATGGAGTCGTGGTCAGCTTTTCCGAAAGGAGGGCGGGGCAGGGCCTTATATGCGTCGCGGAAGTTAGAGTAACAATGATCCAAGGTTTTTTCAGCCCTGGTTGCGCAATCGATATGCTGATACAATTTAGGGAGTCTTGTTTTCAGATTAGCCTTGTTAAAATCCCCAGCTACAATGAATGCAGCCTCAGGATGTATGGATTCCAGTTTGCAAAGAGTCAAATAAAGTTCGTTCAGAGCCATCGATGTGTCTGCTTGGGGGGAATATATACGGCTGTGATTATAATCGAAGAGAATTCTCTTGGTAGATAATGTTGTCGACATTTGATTGTGAGGAATTCTAAATCAGGTGAACAGAAGGATTTGACTTCCTGTATGTTTCTGTGATCACACCATGTCTCGTTAGCCATAAGGCATACGCCCCCGCCCCTCTTCTTACCAGAAAGATGTTTGTTTCTGTCGGCGCGATGCGTGGGGAAACCCGCTGGCTGCACCGCCTCCGATAGCGTCTCTCCAGTGAGCCATGTTTCCGTGAAGCAGAGAACGTTACAGTCTCTGATGTCCCTCTGGAATGCTACCCTTGCTCGGATTTCATCAACCTTGTTGTCAAGAGACTGGACATTGGCGAGAAGAATGCTAGGGAGTGGTGCACGATGTGCCCGTCTCCGGAGTCTGAATCACACTACTATGAGGTGTGGCTCTAAATCTAGGCAGGAGAGGGTTGTCACTAGTTAACTTCTTGGATATAGGGGGCGCTATTTGAATTTATGGATAAAAAAACGTGCCCGTTTTAAGCGCAATATTTTGTCACGGAAAGATGCTCGACTATGCATATAATTGACAGCTTTGGGAAGAAAACACTCTGGCGTTTCCAAAACTGCAAAGATATTATCTGTGAGTGCCACAGAACTCATGCTACAGGCGAAACCAAGATGAAACTTCAAACAGGAAATGAGCAGAATTTTTGAGGCTCTGTTTTCCATTGTCTCCTTATATGGCTGTGAGTGCGCCAGGAATGAGCCTGCCCTTTCTGTCATTTCCCCAAGTTGTCTGCAGCATTGTGACGTATTTGTAGGCATATCATTGGAAGATTGGCCATAAGAGACTACATTTACCAAGGGTCCGCCCAGTGTCCTTTGTCTAAATTGGTGCGTAATCTTCAACTGGAGGCATTTTCCCATGAGATTCAGAGGAGAACGCACACTTCCACGAACGATATATCATCGAAGAGATATGTGAAAAACACCTTGAGGATTGATTCTAAACAACGTTTACCACGTTTCAGTCGATATTATGGAGTTAATTTGGAAAAAAGTTCGGCGTTTTGATGACTGAATTATCGTTTTTTTTTGGTAGCCAAACGTGACGCACCAAACGGAGCGATTTCTCCTAAACAAATAATCTTTCAGGAAAAACTGAACATTTGCTATCTAACTGAGAGTCTCCTCATTGAAAGCATCTGAAGTTCTTCAAAGGTAAATGATTTTATTTGAATCCTTTTCTGTTTTTTGTGAAAATGTTGCCTGCTGATGCTAACGCTAAATGCTACACTAGCTATCAATACTGTTACACAAATGCTTGTTTTGCTATGGTTGAGAAGCATATTTTGAAAATCTGAGATGACAGTGTTGTTAACAAAAGGCTAAGCTTGAGAGCTAGCATATTAATTTCATTTCATTTGCGATTTTCATGAATAGTTAACGTTGTGTTATGCTAATGAGATGCGGGGATAATTACACTCCTGGATACAGGTTTTTTTCGTAGCTAAACGTGATGAACAAAACAGAGCGATTTGTCCTAAACAAATAATCTTTTTGGAAAAACTGAACATCTGCTATCTAACTGAGAGTCTCCTCATTGAAAACATCTGAAGTTCTTCAAAGGTAAATGATTTTATTTGAATGCTTTTCTTGTTTTTGTGAAAATGTTGCATGCTGAATGCTACGCTAAATGCTACGTTAGCTATCAATAATCTTACACAAATGCTTGTTTTGCTATGGTTGAAAAGCATATTTTGAAAATCTGAGATGACAGTGTTGTTAACAAAAGGCTAAGCTTGAGAGCTAGCATATTTATTTCATTTCATTTGCGATTTTCATGAATAGTTAACGTTGCGTTATGGTAATGAGCTTGAGGCTGTATTCACGATCCCGGATCCGGGATGGCTAGAATCAAGAGCAACAAGGTCAAACACTGGCTATTTAAAATTTGTAATCTTAAAATCAGATTTTAGAACTAACCCTGACCTTAATCCTAACAATAACCACACTGCTAACCTTATGCCTACCCTGACCTTAAATCGAGACCAAAAAGCATATTTATGTATCCCAGTTTGACATTGTGGCTGTGGAATCTGACTTTGTGACTATGGAAGCTAGTGGAAACCGAGAGGGAGCGAGCCTGTTACACGTGTATTAGATGGGACTTTGAAAAATTGCTAAAATTGCCAATCTAAATGAATGTTCTATGACATTAACCATGTTATTTTAGGGAAGCCCAATTGATCGGGCATATAAAGTTTATGTGGAAACTATGTCGGCTCTTCCTATCATTGTGAAGCAGAATTCACCAAGCGTTGGATTGTTTACCCACTAATAGGAAACGTGAGCTGGGTTTAGACCGTCTTGAGACAGGTTAGTTTTACCCTACTGATGATGTGTTGTTGCAATAGTTATCCTGCTAGGATTACTTTTTTACATTACTTTTTTACTGTATATAAAATCCGTCTTTATATCCCAAAATGTCAGTTTAGTTGGCGCCATCGATTTGAGTTAATCCACTCATTCAACTTGCAGAGAAAGGAATTAGAAAATCTACCACTATACTTTGTTTCAACAAGTCAAAATACATTTCGATTTACTCCTCAGATACCCTAAAATGTAATCAAACTATAATATATCTTTCGGAAAGAAGTAAGATATGTACTTTCTTAAGATACGTACTAAGATACGTACTTTCAGATTGTCCGAACTCACTTCCGTGTTTATATCACCTTCGTTGCTTGAGCTTTGAAGTCCACAATGTGTGTGTATGGGGGTGTCTTAGGGTTGCGCTTTTTAAGGATCGGTGTCCCGCTAGCAGGACAACTTCTGGTGTAACTGGAGGGAGCGCAATTCAAATAAATAATCAGAAAAATTATGAATTTTAAACATTTAGGTACATAAGTGTCTTTTGTTGGCTGAAAACATTAAATTATTGTTAATCTAACTGCAATGTCTGATTTACAGTAGCTATTACAGCAAAAACATGCCATGCGATTGTTTGAGGACCGGGCCCTACATCAAAATATTTTTCCACCATCACAGGTTTCGTACATTCACATATAAAGATGAAATATTCACTTACTTTTTGAAAATCTTCCTCTGATTTGTCATCCAAAGGGTCCCAGCTATAACATGGTGTCGTTTTCTTAGATAAAATACTTCTTTATATCCCAAAAAGTCAGTTTAGTTGGCGCCATCGATTTGAGTTAATCCACTCGTTCAACTTGCAGAGAAAGGAATCCGAAAATCTACCCCTAAACTTTGTTTCAACAAGTCAAAATACTTTTCGATTTACTCCTCAGATACCCTAAAATGTAATCAAACTATAATATTTATTTCGGAAAGAAGAACATTCAATATGAAAACGATTTTAGCAGGTGGGTAATTTCTTCATGGTGCGCACAAACACAGATTTCTAAGACTGTGTCCTGCTACTAAAACTGTTATTTCTTATTCGTTTTGGAAGTTTTTACAAGCCTGAAACTTTGAACATAGACTGCTGGCACCCTGTGGAAGCCATAGGAATTGTATCAAGGGAGCTAATTTTCAATATGACCTTTCTCTTGAATTTCTAAGAGGATGGTCTCTCTCAAAATAAATTCTGGTTGATTTTTCTTTGGATTTCCTCCTAACATATCTATTGTGTTATATTCTCCTACATTATTTTAACATTTATATAAACTTCAAAGTGTTTTCTTTCCAATGGTACCAATTATATGCATATCCTGGCTTCGGGGCCTGAGCTACAGGCAGTTTACTTTTGGCACGTCATTCAGGCAGGAAATTGAGAAAAAAGGGGCCTAGCCTAAGAAGCTCTAGATGGTGATGCCTGAGAGAACAGCCAATTAATACTGGCGGCTGCCATAGACTCTCATTCAAGCTCCATTCTAAGGTGAAACTAGACAGTTCGACAGAGTTGGATTGTGGATGAGATTACTTAGCTGCCAACCTGCTTGCACCAATCCCTTGTAATAACAGCAAAATACTGTGAAATACAAACCCCTCCCCTCAATGAATTGTATCCATTCATTCATTCCAATTACAGTAGCATTACTTTTTAACTGTATAATGCAGTCAGTTTTACGGTATTGTACTGTGTGTCATTACACAGTACTTGCTTTGATACCGTGTTTATATTACAGTAGCTGTACTGTAATATGAAATACAGAAATATACTTGCCACGGAACTGCCTGTAAGTTACTTTCAAATTCATGGCAACACTGTTACGGTGTATACTGACACTGCATTGAATGCTAACATTACTATCTTCTTTATAGTCACTAAGAAGTAACTATCCGAAGCTCTACAGTTCCCCTCATAATTCCTAAAAGTCTTCTGTCTTTCTAGTTTTTTTTACATTCCCCAAAAGTCACAAGCTCTGGTAAACAAGTACACATTGACCGTTATGCCTTCGGTCTTGAAGATATTCCACTTGCTGTATCATTCACTGCATTGAGTTTGTTTACAGTCATCCAAAAGTCATTCATGCTCTGATATGCTCTGGGGCGGCAGGTAGCCTAGTGGTTAGAGCGTTGGACTAGTAATTGGAAGGTTGCAAGATCGAATCTGTCATTCTGCCCCTCAACAAGGCAGTTAACCCACTGTTCCTAGGCTGTCATAAAAAATAAGAATTTGTTCTTAACTGACTTGCCAAGATAAAATAATACAAAATATATATATAAAGGATACCATGTCCAGAATTCCCTATATTCCTCATACAACCATTCCATAACAGTCTGCTGCCTTTAACATACTGTACTTAAGACTCTGGTGTTGAATACTAACGTTACACAGCAAATTACCAAAAAAAAAGAATGCTGAGAGGGTTAAATCAACAATGAAAGTGTTGAGTCTGGGGACCCTTATAGTGACAGGAACTGTATTAAATTAACACACTGCTGAGTGTAATATTTCCCAGAGTGCCTTGCCTTCTGACTAAATTGTAAAATTACCACCCATGACTGAATTTATGGTGACAGAGACATGGTTGTTATTATCAGCCATATGGACTTGCCATATCAGCCATATCAGCCTATGGACACCAAATAAGAATTTATTGTCATTAAAAAAGTGTTTATTTAAAGGTCCAGCTCCCTGGTCTTGGCCATTCCATTGTAAAATATCATTTTGAGTGACTGAAATATCACATGTAAAGAAATTGGGTGTATAGAAATGCTTGAAATGTGAGAAAAATTACTTTTCATTTCATGGATAACTGCCAGGAGGTTTGATAAAACAGGTTGAGTGAGCAGGGAGCTTATATTCATGAGCTTGCCCTAAGTGACAGCTCTTCGAAAGGACTATCTCAAGAAAATTGAATGCAGTGTTGCAGTAAAATAATCTCAAGCAAATTTGGTGATACACAAAGCAACTCAAACAACATTGAAATTGCATTTTTTTTTTTACACATCTCCGATTTGGCATGTCTCTTGTTGGAATTGTTATTCACCTGCATTCAGAATGATTACCAGGGTTTGGAGCAGTGTGAGGAGACTACATTAGATAGTTAAACTGAAACAAACATTTCATTTCAGTTGAAAATGATAACTAATTCATTGGATTAGTTTAGAATGTTTTATTTATCTTTGTGTAGCATAATATTAATCAATTTACATGCACACACACAGATATTAAAACAAACAATTCTAAAACTCAACCTGCAATGGGAGCATGCTGGAAAATATGATAATGAAGGGCAAGGTTTTGATTTATTTATTATTATTTATTTATCTATTATTTATTTATTTATCTTTGTGTAGCATAATATTAATCAATTTACATGCACACACACAGATATTAAAACAAACAATTCTAAAACTCAACCTGCAATGGGAGCATGCTGGAAAATATGATAATGAAGGGCAAGGTTTTGATTTATTTATTATTATTTATTTATCTATTATTTATTTATTTATCTTTATGTAGCATAATATTAATCAATTTACATGCACACACACAGATATTAAAACAAACAATTCTAAAACTCAACCTGCAATGGGAGCATGCTGGAAAATATGATAATGAAGGGCAAGGTTTTGATTCAAAGTGATGTGTAAAAGTTTCAGGCCCCTACAGTATATTATTTATTTCACCGTTATTTATTTATTTCACATTTATTTAACGAGGTAGGCCAGTTGAGAACAAGTTCTCATTTACAACTGCGACCTGGCCAAGATAAAGCAAAGCAGTGAGACAGAAACAACACATGGGATAAGCAAACGTACAGTTAATAACACAATAAAAAATGATGTAAGAAGGCAAGAAATAGGCCAATAGTGGCGAAGTAATTACAATTTAGCAATTTACACTGGAGTGATATATGTGCAGATGAGGATGTGCAAGAAGAAAGACTGGTGTGCAAAAAAGCAGAACAACCAAAACAAATATGGGGATGAGGTAGATACAGTGGGGAGAAAAGTATTTGATACGCTGCCGATTTTGCAGGTTTTCCTACTTAAAAAGCATGTAGAGGTCTGTAATTTTTATCATATGTACACTTCAACTGTGAGAGACAGAATCTAAAACAAAAATCCAGAAAATCCCATCCCATGATTTTTAAGTAAATCATTTGCATTTTATTGCATGACATAAGTATTTGATACATCAGAAAAGCATAATTTAATATTTGGTACAGAAACCTTTGTTTGCAATTACAAAGATCATACGTTTCCTGTAGTTCTTGACCAGGTTTGCACACACTGCAGCAGGAATTTTGGCCCACTCCTCCATACAGACCTTCTCCAGACCCTTCAGGTTTCGGGGCTGTCGCTGGGCAATACGGACTTTCAGCTCCCTCCGAAGATTTTCTATTGGGCTTCTTACGGAGCCACTCCTTAGTTGCCCTGGCTGTGTGTTTCGGGTCGTTGTCATGCTGGAAGACCCAGCCACGACCCATCTTCAATGCTCTTACTGAGGGAAGGAGGTTGTTGGCCAAGATCTCGCAATACATGGCCCCTTCCATCCTCCCCTCAATACAGTGCAGTTGTCCTGTCCCCTTTGCAGAAAAGCATCCCCAAAGAATGAGGTTTCCTCCTGTCCTTCTCCCATTCCTCCTCTGAATCATCCAGATGGTCATTGGCAAACTTCAGACGGGCCTGGACATGCACTGGCTTGAGCAGGGGGACCTTGTGTGCGCTGCAGGATTTTAATCCATGACGGCGTAGTGTGTTACTAATAGTTTTCTTTGAGACTGTGGTCCCAGCTCTCTTCAGGTCATTGACCAGGTCCTGCCGTGTAGTTCTGGGCTGATCACTCACCTTCCTCATGATCATTGATGCCCCACGAGGTGAGATCTTGTATGGAGCCCCAGACCGAGGATGATTGACCATCATCTTGAACTTCTTCCATTTTCTAATAATTGCGCCAACAGTTGTTGCCTTCTCACCAAGCTGCTTGCCTATTGTCCTGTAGCCCATCCCAGCCTTGTGCAGGTCTACAATTTTATCCCTGATGTCCTTACGCAGCTCCCTGGTCTTGGCCATTGTGGAGAGGTTGGAGTCTGTTTGTTTGATTGAGTGTGTGGACAAGTGACAAGTGTCTTTTCAAACAGGTGCAGTTAATACAGGTAATGAGTGGAGAACAGGATGGCTTCTTAAAGAAAAACTAACAGGTCTGTGAGAGCCGGAATTCTTACTGGTTGGTAGGTGATCAAATACTTATGTCATGCAATAAAATGCAAATTAATTACTTAAAAATCATACCATGTGATTTTTTGGATTTTTGTTTTAGATTCCGTCTCTCACAGTTGAAGTGTACCTATGATAAAAAATTACAGACCTCTACATGCTTTGTAAGTAGGAAAACCTGCAAAATCGGCAGTGTATCAAATACTTGTTCTCCTCAATGTAGTTGGTTGGATGGGCTATTTACAGATGGGCTGAGAACAGCTGCAGTGATCGGTAAGCTGATGCTTAAAGTTAGTGAGGGAGATAGAAGTCTCCAACTTCAGTGATTTTTGCAATTTGTTCCAGTCATAGGCAGCAGAGAACTGGAAGGAAACGAGGCGACCAACGAGGTGTTGGCTTTGGGGATGACCAGTGATATGTACCTGCTGGAGCGCGTGCTACGGGTGGGTGTTGCTATAGTGACCAGTGAGCTGAGATAAGGTGGACCTTAACCTACCAAAGACTCAAAGATGACCTGGAGCCAGTGGGTTTGGTGATGAATATGTAGCGAAGATCAGCCAACGAGAGCATAGAGGTCGCAATGGTGGGTAGTATATGGGGCTTTGGTGACAAAACGGATGGCACTGTGATAGACTGCAACCAATTTACTGAGTAGAGTGTTGGAGGCTATTTGGTAAATGACATTGCCGAAGTCAAGGATCGGTAGGATAGTCAGTATTACGAGGGTATGTTTGGCAGCATGAGTGAAGGAGGCTTTGTTGCGAAATAGGAAGCTTAATGTGAGTCTGGAAGGATATGCTTTTTGGAGATGCTTAGTGTGAGTCTGGAAGGAGAGTTTGCAGCCAGACACCTAGGTATTCATAGTTGTTCACATATTCTAAGTCAGAACCGTCCAAAGTAGTGATGCTAGTCAGGCGGGCGCGGGCAGCGATCGGTTGAAGAGCATGCATTTAGTTTTACTAGCATTTAAGAGCAGTTGGAGGCCACGGAAGGAGTGTTGTATGGTGTTGAAGCTCGTTTTTTAGGTTTGTTAACTTCTTGACGCTACCCATCCCTGTCGCTGGATCTTTTTCGTCAGCAACCGCTGAATAGCATAGCGCAACAATCAAGTAATATTACAAAAAAATATTAATTCTCATTAAATCAAAAGTGCAATATTGCAAAATACAGTTTAGCCTTTTGTTAATCCACCTCAGATTTAGAAATTATGCTTTACAGCGAAAGCAATCCAAGCGTTTGTGTAAATTTATCGATACCCTAGCACAGCATTATGTACACTTAGCATCAGGAAGCTTGGTCACGAAAATCAGAAAAGCAATCAAATTAACCGTTTACCTTTGATGATCTTCGGATGTTTTCACTCACGAGACTCCCAATTACACAACAAATGTTCCTTTTGCTCCATAAAGATTATTTTTATGCCCAAAATACTGACGTTTGTTCATCGCGTTATGTTCAGAAATCCACAGGAAAGAGCGGTCACGACATCGCAGACGGAAATTCGAAATAGTCTCCATAATGTCCACAGAAACATGTCAAACGTTTTTACAATCATTCCTCAGGTAGTTCTTAAAATATATATTCGATAATATATGAACCGAGTGTGTAGGTTTTTCAATAACAGCGGGAGGAACAATGGCCGCTTTACTCTGTAGCGCAAAACCAGACTCTGAGAACCCCCACCTATCCACTTACGCAATGTGATCTTTCACGCTCATTTTTCAAAATAAAAGCCTGAAACTATGTCTAAAGACTCTTGACACCTTAGGGAAGCCATAGATGAAGGAATCTGGTTGATACCCCTTTGGAGGATAGGCATGCATAGGAACAGAAGGGTTTCAAAATAAGAGGCTTTCCTGATTGGATTTTCCTCAGGGTTTCACCTGCAATATCAGTTCTGTTATACTCACAGACAATATTTTGACAGTTTTTGGAAACTTTAGAGTGTTTTCTATCATAATCTGTCAATTACATGCATATTCTAGCATCTGGTCCTGAGAAATAGGCCGTTTACTTTGGGAACGTTATTTTTCCAAACATAAAAATAGTGCCCCCTAGCTTCATGAGGTTGACACAGTGTCACAGTGTCCAAAGAAGGACCAGATATATACAGAATGGTGTCATCTGTGTAGAGGTGGATCAAAGAATCACCCGCAGCAAGAGCAACATCATTGATATATACATAGAGGGGTAAAACTAGGCCCTTATGAAATAGGTATTGTGTCAAATATATACAGCACCAGTCAAAAGTTCGGATACACCTACTCATTCCAGGGTTTTTCTTTATTTGAACTTCTTTCTTATTTTTAGGATAATCGTGAAAAGATCAAAACTATGAAATAACACACATGGAATCATGTAGGAGCCAAAGAAGTGTTAAACAAATCAAAATATATTTAATATTTGAGATTATTCAAAGTAGCCTACCTTTGCCTTGATGACACACTCTTGGCATGCTCTCAACCAGCTTCATGAGCTTCATGTAATGCAATTAAATTAATAAGTGTGCCTTGTTAAAAATACATTTGTGTAATTTCTATCCTTCTTAATGCGTTTGAGCTAATCAGTTGTGTTGTGACAAGGTAGGGGTGGTATACAGAAGATAACCCTATTTGGTAAAATAACAAGTCCTTATAATGGCAAGAACAGCTCAAATAAGCAAAGAGAAATGACAGTCCGTCATTACTTTAAGACATGAAAGTCATTCCATGGGGAAAATTTCAAGAACTTTGAAAGTTTCTTCAAATGAGGTCACAAAAACCATCAAGCAATATCATGAAATGAGGACCACCACAGGAAAGGAAGACAGAGTTACCCCTGCTGCAGAGGATAAGTTCATTAGAGTTATCCTCAGATTAAAGCCCCAAAAAATGCTTCACAGTGTTCAAGTAACAGACACATCTCAACATCAACTGCTCAAAGGAGACGGCGTAAATCAGGCCTTCATGATCCCAATAGACCTCTACTAAAGGACACCAATAAAAAGAAGAGACTTGCTTGGGCCAAGAAACACGAGCGATGGACATTAGACTGGTGGAAATGTGTCCTTTGGTCTGGAGTCCAAATTGGAGATTTTTGGTCCCAACCGCCGTGTCTTTGTGAGATGCAGAGTAGGTGAATGGATGAACTCTGCATGTGTGTTTCCCACTGTGATTTATGGAGGAGGTTTGGTGGTGTGGGGGTGCTTTGCTGATAGACACTATCAGTGATTTATTTAAAATTCAAGGCACACTTAACCAGCATGGCTACCACAGCATTCTTTAGCGATACGCCATCAAAACTAGTTTGCGCTTAGTGGGACGATCATTTGTTTTTCCAACAGGAAAATGACCCAAAACACACATCCAGGCTGTGTAAGGGCTATTTGACCTAGGAAAGTGATGGAGTGCTGCATCAGATGCCATAGCCTCCAAAGTTACCCATCAAACCAATTGAGATGGTTTGGGATGAGTTGGCCTGCAAAGTGAAGGAAAAGCAGCCATCAAGTGCTCAGCATATGTGGGAACTCCTTCAAGACTGTAGGAAAAGCATTCCTCATACTTCTGGTTGAGAGAATGCCAAGTGTGTACAAAGCTGACATCAAGGATACTTTGAAGAATCTCAAACATAAAATATATTTTCATTTGTTTAACACTTGTTTGGTTACTACATGATTCCATATATGTTATTTCATGGTTTTGATGTCTTCACTATTATTGTACTGAACAATGTAGAAAATAATTAAAATAAACAAAACTAAACAACTAAACATAAACAAGATCCCACAAACACAGATGGGAAAAATAACTACTTAAATATGATTCCCAATTAGAGACAATGATTAAGAACCCGCTCATCTCGCGGATATAGCCATGGACCTGGGCTGAACACTGTGCCTGGACTGGACCTCGTTGTCAAGGAAGGCTCCTGCCACGGAGGGGACTGGACAGCAGCCCTAGCCTGGACATCGGTGCAGAGGAAGGCTCCTGCCATGGATCGGGACTGGACGCCGTATCTGGTCTGAGTACTGGCGCAGAAGAAGACGCCGGCCATGGAGCAGGACAGGACACTGTTCCTGGACTGGCCACCGGTGCAGAGGAAGGCTCCTGCCCTGGAGCTGGACTGGACGCCATACCTGGACTGGGCACCGGCGCAGAATAAGGCTCTGACCATGGAACAGGAATGAACACCGTGCCTGGACTGGGTACCGGCGCAGAGGAAGGCTCCTGCCATGTAGCGGGACTGGACGACGTGTCTAGAAGCTTCGAACCATTGTCTGTTGCTGGAGGCTCCGGACCGTCGACCGTCGCTGGAGGTTCCTGACCGTGGACCGTCGTAGGAGGCTCCGAACCGTGGACCGTCGTAGGAGGTTCCGGACTGTGGACCGTCGCCGGAAGCTCTGGACTGGAAACCGTCACCGGAAGCTCTGGACTGGAAACCGTTACCGGAAGCTCTGGACTGGGAACCGTCGCTGGAAGCTCTAGACTGTAAATACGCACTGGAGGCCTAGTGCGTGGAGCCGGTACAGGTGGCACTGGACTAGTGACACACACGTCAGAACGAGTGCGTGGAGCTGGCACAGGACGTACCGGACTTGAGAGGCGCACTGGAGGCCTGATGCGTGGAGCCGGCACAGGGCGAGTGTGGGGAGCAGGCACAGGACGTACCAGACTGGGAAGGCTCACTTGAGGCCTAGTGCGTGGAGCTGGCACAGGACATACTGGGCTGTGGAGGCATACTGGAAACCTGGTGCGCATAGCTGGCATCAATTGTACCGGTTCGATGACACACTTCGCACGGCAAGTGCGAGGAGCTGGCACAGCATGTACTGGGCTGTGAAGGCACACTGGAGACCTGGTACGTATAGCCGGCATCCATTGTACCGGTTCGATGACACACTTCGCACGGCAAGTGCGAGGAGCTGGCACAGGACGTACTGAGCTGTGAAGGCACACTGGAGACCTGGTGCGTTTAGCCGGCATCAATTGTTCCGGAACGATGACACACTTCTCACGGTGAGTGTGAGGAGCTGGCACAGGACGTACTGGGCTGTGAAGGCGCACTGGAGACCTGGTGTGTGGAGCTGGCACAAATGGCCCTGGCCAAATGACACACTCCTCAAGGCGAGTTTGGAGAGCTGGCACAGGACGTACAGGGTTGGAAAGGTGTACTGGATACCTGGTGCGTGGAGCCGGCACAGATTTTACCAGACTGATAGCACGCTCCTCAGGACGAGTATGGAGAGCTGAATCAGGTGGCATTAAACGGATAACACGCTCCTTAGGGAAAATGTTGTGCATCTTCCACCAACTCAACAAACCTCTCCGTTCTCTCTCCTCCAATATCTCCATCCACTCACTGACGGTTTCTGACTCTTTCTGTTCACTCACCTCCAGTATCTCCCTCTTCTCCCAGACTGGCTCTGGTTCACTCCTCGGCTCCACCGACCACCCCTTGTCCCCCAAAAAAAAAAACCTATATTTTCCGCCTGTTTTTTGAGCTTTCTTTGTGGCCACGATCCTCGGCGTCGTCACTGTCCTTCTTGCGTCCTCTGTGACTCCTGTCCTTCCATTATTTCTTCCCAGGTCCAACCTATTTTCCCCATCGTAGCACGCTGCTTGGTCCTTGGTTGGTGGGATCTTTTTTCACGTTCGTCGTAAGAATTATTGGACCAAGGTGCAGCGTGATATGGTTTCCACATGTTTATTTAGTGAAACTCACAAAAACAATAAAGAATGAAACGTGAAGACAATGGAGTGCTCACAGTCAACTACACATAAACAAGATCCCACAAACACAGGTGGGAAAAATAACTACTTAAATATGATCCCCAATTAGAGACAACTATTACCAGCTGCCTCTAATCGGGAATCATACAAAACACCAACATATAAAAAGAAACTAGAACACAACATAGACATACTGTAGATATACTAGATCACCCCCTAGTCACGCCCTGACCTACTACACCATAGAGAAACAATGGCCCTTTATGGTCAGGGCATGACATCCAGTGTCTGTATGGGTCCACAACACGTTTTGTGTTGATTTAAACACTCTCTGTTTTAAGACTGGATAATTTGCCGTGTACTATCCAGTTTGCTTACAGTCACTTAAAATCAAAATAAATTTGATTTGTCACATGCGCCGAATACAATAGGTGTAGACCTTACAGTGAAATACTTACTTACAAGCCCTTAACCAACAATGCAGTTCAAGAAATAGAGTTTAGAAAGTAATTGCTATAGAAACTCAAGTATAAATAAAAACAAAAACAAAAAAAAACAATAACGAAGTCGGAAGTTTACAGTTGAAGTCGGAAGTTTACATACACCAACATATAAGCCAAATGCATTTAAACTCCGTTTTTCACAATTCCTGACATTTAATCCTAGTAAAAAATTCCCTGTCTTGGGTCAGTTAGGATCTCCACTTTATTTTAAGAATGTGAAATGTCAGAATTATAGAAGAGAGAATGATTTATTTCAGCTTTTATTTCTTTCATCACATTCCCAAAGGGTCAGAAGTTTACATACACTCAATTACTATTTGGTAGCATTGCGTTTAAATTGTTTAACTTGGGTTAAACGTTTCAGGAAGCCTTCCACAAGCTTCCCACAATAAGTTGAGTGAATGTTGGCCTCCTGACAGAGCTGGTGTAACTGAGTTAGGTTTGTAAGCCTCCTTCCTCGCACACGCTTTTTCAGTTCTACCCACACATTTTCTATAGGATTGAAGTCAGGGCTTTGTAATGGCCACTCCAATACCTTGACTTTGTTGTCCTTTTTGCCACAACTTTGGAAGTATGCTTGGGGTCATTGTCCATTTGGAAGACCCATTTTCAACCAAGCTTTAACTTGCTTCAATATATCCAAATATATCCATTTTCCTCCTTCGTGATACCATCTCTTTTGTGAAGTGCACCAGTCCATCCTGCAGCAAAGCACCCCCACAACATGATGCTGCCACCCCCATGCTTCACGGATGGGATGGTGTCCTTCGGCTTGCAAGCCTCCCCCTTTTTTCTCCAAACATAACGATGGTCATTATGGCCAAACAGTATTTTTGTTTCATCAGACCAGAGGCCATTTCTCCAAAAAGTACGATCTTTGTCCCCATGTGTAGTTGCAAACCATAGTCTGGCTTTTTTATGGAGGTTTTGGAGCAGTGGTGTCTTTTGTACCTGTTGCCTCCAGCATCTTCACAAGGTTCTTTGCTGTTGTTCTGGGATTGATTTACACTTTTCGCACCAAAGTACGTTCATCTCTAAGAGACAGAACACGTGTCCTTCCTGAGCGGTATGACTGCTGCGTGGTCCCATGGTGTTTATACTTGCATACTATTGTTTGTACAGATGAACATGGTACCTTCAGGCGTTTGGAAATGACTCCCAAAGACGAACCAGACTTGTGGAGGTCTACATTTTTCTTCTGAGGTCTTAGCTGATTTATTTTGATTTTCCCATGATGTCATGCGAAGAGGCACTGTGTTTGAAGGTAGGCCTTGAAATACATCCACAGGTACACCTCCAATTGACTCAAAGAAGAAGCTTCTAAAGCCATTACATAATTTTCTGGAATTTTCCAAGCTGTTTCAATTCTCAGTCAACTTAGTGAAGTTACTTAGTGTAACTTCTGACCCACTGGAATTGTGATACAGTGAATTATAAGTGAATAATCTGTCTGTAAGCAATTGTTAGAAAAATTACTAATGTCATGCACAAAGTAGATGTCCTAACCGACTTACCAAAACTATAGTTTGTTAACAATACATTTGTGGAGTGGTTGAAAACGGGTTTTAATGACTCCAACTTAAGTGTATGTAGACTTCCGACTTCTCGGCTCAAACGGAAATTACCTTCATTTTAACTCGGATCTTCAGCGATTTAATTTTTTTAAATTTAATTTAATTTTTATGGATGGAATCCAGCCTTAAACTGAGGAAAGGCGCACCAACCTAGAAGTTGAGTTAATTTGCGGGGTACAGGTTAGTCGAGGAAATTTGCACATGTAGGTAGGAGTAAAGTGTCTATGCATAGAGAATAAACAGCGAGTAGCAGCAGTGTAAAAATAAAGAGGCGGGGGGTTGTCAATGTAAGTCATCAGCTCTTGTAAAAAGGTACACCATGTACATTTTCCATAATGTCCTCTGGTCTCTGTCTATCTATTAGTGCAATGGGTCATCAGTAATCGCAGTGGGCCATCGAGGGGAATTCAATAAATATTTTACAATGTGCCAATCCTCTCTCAGTCAGCAACCAATGGCAAACCATCCTGATCACAGCATGGGGCTAGGCTGATGGAGCCAACACCAGAGATCTGGCCTCAAAAAAGCAGGGAGTTGTGCCAATTTTCTCTTCATGGGTTTTCAGTTCAGTGTTTTTTTTATGATAAAAAATTATGCTCTGAGGGAGTAGAAAGAGAGTAGACTGTATTTTATAGAGGGGAAATGAGAATCATGAGCAAATGTGGGTAGTATGTTCTTTCGAGGTTATATCTTGTTTTTATTAACATTACTGCAAAATGTCAATAAAAAAGTTAATGCAATAAAAAAAATGGTGTAAACTATGATAAGAAAAGATCGCTAGTTATCTACTCCCCTTTATGAATTCATTTTGTAAGTGGGTGGCTGGCCTTCTCACAGAGATTACACCATCAGTATGATGAATCACATAAAGGAAACCCTGAATGACATTAAGATAACCTTAAAACAACTTTCCCTCGGATCTTGCAGTGCTCTGTAGAGTGAATATATTCCTCCATTTCAACTAAAAGCAGAACACATAAACATACCACATGTCAATCCAGGGCTGTAGCAGATTCTGTTTTGTTCCAACACAACACCATAACATGATTGTGCTCTCAATGACGGACGTAACTCAAATAGTGTGGAAATTCTGGGCACTTTTAAGAAACATCACCAAATGCAGAATCAGAATGACTACAGCAAGAAGAATGCTGGAGCATTCCATTCTGGTATTCCATCTTGGAGCAGTCAGAAAGGGCAATCCATTTCTTTGTAGGCAATATAAATAGGGCTGTCTATAGATGGCATCTGGACTGGTGATTGCAGCCCAGCATTCCATAAGGTCCTGGGGGAAGGAGGGGGGTAAAGGGGTGAGGAAGGAAGGAGAGGTGAGGAGTGTGTGTATGCACGTGTGTGAACGACTGTGTGTGCGTACGCCCAAGTATGTGTCTGCATGTGTGTGCGTGTTTGTGTGTGAGTGCATTAGCACCTGTGTGTTTGTGTGTGAGAAGGAGACCTGCCTGTCTTGTCAGGTCAAAAAGATTGCAGAAACACTCTGGAATGCTGTAAATAATGCAGGGACGACCAGCGCTCTGCTCTGGACCGGTATGTGTCTACAGCAGGGGATATTTTGGCACAGAAGGGCGTTTGTGGGGTGCAGGGAGTGGAGATGGCAATTTGTGTTAGATCACAAGTCTTTTACCCTCCCCCCACACACACACACACACACCTCCCTCTAATTGGTTGAGCGATTAGGGTCCCATGACGTCCATAGTGTAAACCTGTTAAATTTACTCCATTATTGAGTTACAGAGTACTCGGCAGAAATCATCATTAGGGCTTTATTGCTTACAGTGTATGTGTACGCATGTACACACAAACACAAACACAGTGATAATCACCCCATAACGCTCTCTGTTATACCTAAATAGACTCCAGCACTCCATTTGACTCAACACACATTATAAAAAGACAAAGGATTTCCATCACTTCACCCACTGAGAAATTGACTAGGATACCATTGCATTCATGCCATTGCATTCATGCCATTGCATTCATTTTCATGGCAGTGTTTGCTATTGGTAGATTATGGGTAATAGCACACCTAATGACAGTGTCTATACACACACACGCACGTGCAGTCATGCACACACATGGACACACACACACACACACACACACACACACACACACACATACACACACACACACACACACACACACACACACACACACACACACACACACACACACACACACACACACACACACACACACAAGGCTATGATTACATTCTCAAGAAGCAAACAGCGGTGGAGTAACAATCAGTTGACTCACCCAGCCTTGCAGTCATTGGAATGACTGAGTCATTAGGGACTTCTTCATGGCTCACTTTCCCTGTTTCCAGGCCTACAGCCACAGTACAGCTCCGGTTATAGGGTTGTGATTGACAATGTTTTCACTGGAAATTCAGCGCTATCAAAACATGAGTGAGGGCGCGCAATTCAAATCGTAAAAATCATACAAATGATGGATATTAACACTTCTTATGACTGTAGGGGCAGTATTGAGTAGCTTCGATGAAAAGGTGCCCATAGTAAACAGCCAGCTCCTCAGTCTCAGTTGCTAAAATATGCATATTATTATTAGTATTGGAGAGAAAACACTCTAAAGTTTCCAAAACTGTCAAAATATTGTCTATGAGTATAACAGAACTGATATTGCAGGCGAAACCCTGAGGAAAATCAAACCAGGAAGTGGCTCTATTTTGAAAACTCCATGTTCCACAGCCTCCCTTTGCTCCATTTAAAGGGATATAAACCAGAGTCCTTTTCCTATCGCTTCCTCAATGTGTCAACAGTCTTCAGACATAGTTTCAGGCTTTTATTTTGAAAAATGAGCTAGAAAGATAACATCGCGTCATGTGGTCGTATGAGTTTTGCTCGCGCAACAGAGTTTGGACCGCCGTTGCTTTTCCCTCTCCTACTGGTAAAGACATTTGCGGTTGATATATTATCGATTATATATTTTAAAAACAACCCGAGGATTGATTATAAAAAACGTTTGGCCATTACGGTAATTATTTGGAATTTGTCTGCGTTGTCGTGACCGCTCTTTCCTGTGGATTTCTGAACATAATGCGACAAACAAACGGAGGTATTTTGGATATAAAAATCAACTTTATGGAACATTTATTGTGTAACTGGGAGTGTCGTGAGTGAAAACATCCGAAGATCATCAAAGGTAAACGATTCATTTGATTGCTTTTCTGATGTACGTAATGTTTTGTCAAGCGATCGATAAACTTACACAAACACTTGGATTGCTTTCGGTGTAAAGCACATTTTCAAAATCTGACATGACAGGTGGATTAACAAAAGGCTAAGCTGTGTTTTCCTAAAATATTAATATTTTTTGAAATATTAATTGAATATCCCGTTAACAGGATTGCAGCCATAATAAGTTAAACATTTAGGTACATATACGTGTCTTATATCGTCTGAAAGCTTAAATTGTTGTTGATCTAACTGCATTGTCCGATTTATAGTAGCTATTACAGCAAAAACATGCCATGCGATTGTTTGAGGACAGCCCCCCACATCAAAATATTTTTCCACCGGCACAGGTTTCATACATTCACAAATAACGATTAAATACTCACTTATTTTTTAAAATCTTCCTCTGATTTGTCATCCAATGGTCCCAGCTATAACATGTAGTGTCCTTTTGTTAGATAAAATCCTTCTTTATATGCCAAAAAGTCAGTTTAGTTGATTTGAGTCAACCACTTGTTCAACTTGCAGAGAAAATAATCAAAAAATCTACCCATAAACTTTGTTTCAACAAGTCAAAATATGTTTCTATTTACTTCTCAGATACCCTAAAATGTAATCAAACTATAATATGTATTTAAGAAAGAAGTATGTTCAACATGAAACTGATTTTAGCAGGTGCGTACTGTTTTCATAGCGACCGCATACACAAATTTCCAAGACTTTGTCCTTGTACTAAAACGGATATTTCTTATTTGTTTTTGAAGTTACAAGCCTGAAACCTGGAACATAGACTGCTGGCACCCTGTGGAAGCCATAGCAATTGCAACCAGAGAGCTAATTTTCAATATGACCTTTTACTTGCCTTTCTTAGAGGATGGTCTCTCAACATAAAATACATTCTGGTTGGTTTTTCTTTGGATTTTCTCCTATCATATCTATGGTATTATATACTCCTACATTATTTTCACATTTCTACAAACTTCAACGTGTTTTCTTTCCAATGGTACCAATTCTATGCATATTTTGGCTTCAGGGCCTGAGCAACAGGCAATTTACTTTGGGCACGTCATTCAGGCGGAAATTGACAAAAAAAAAATTGGGACTAGCCCTAAGACATAATTATAGGGTCGTGATTGACAATGTTTTAACTCGAAATTCAGCACTATGAAAAGATGAGTGAAGCTGGGATTAATGTGTCAGGGTTTATAGAAACTAAAATATAGGCTACAGTAGGCTCTGTGGCACATTGCTGGGAGGAGCTGTACGATGACAGGCTCATTGTAATGGCTAGAATGGTATAAATGGAATGGAGTCAAACATGTGGTTTCCATACCTTTGATGTCTTTGTACCGTTCCATTTGTTCCATTTCAGCCATTACAATGAGCCCGTCCTCCTATAGCTCCTCCACCCAGCCTCCACTGCTGTGGCAGAATTGAAACAGAAGCTGTTCATGACATATAAATGTGAGAAAAATGTTTGTTTAAATTATCCAAACACACCTCCTCCTTCCAATAAAATGTAATTACAGGTATATATTTGAAGATAATATCTTTGTCTGGTTATCAAAGAGGTGATATTAGGAGAATATTGTATCCAAAGGTGAGCTCTATCATTGGTTAGCTACGGTAAGAGGCAGATGTCTCCTTATTTTAAAGCTATATTTTTGGGGCATTTTATTGTTTATTGGATGGAGGAGAGACAGTGGGAAAAATAGATAGAGAGCTTTGCTGAAATAGCTGTGGGCCAGATTCTAACCTATGCTGCAGCAATATATGTGATCTAGAGTCAGCAGATTAGACCCCTAGACCACTGTCGGCCACATAATCCTCCTTCTTTACCATATGATACAGTAGCCACAAACCCCTCCTTTGGTCGGCAGTCGGAAATTATACACAATTACTAAAATGAATTTGTCTCACAAAACAACACTTGATTCAACACAAAATTCTTGCCACCAATTTAATGTTATACACTGAGTGAACACCTTCCTAATATTGAGATGCACACACTTTTGCCCTCAGAACAGCCTCAATTCCACAGGGATTCTGGCCACGTTGAGTTCAATGATTCCCACAGATGTGTCAAGTTGGCTGGATGTCCTTTGAGTGGTGGACCATTCTTGCTACACACAGGAAACTGTTGAGCGTGAAAAACACAGCAGCAGTTCAGTACTTGATACAGTCAAAATGGTGCGCTTGGCACCTATTACCATACCCTGTTCAAAGGCACTTACAGTGGCAAGAAAAAGTATGTGAACAAAATGTGGTCATAAAATTTGATCTGATCTTCATCTAAGTCACAACAATAGACAAACACAGACTGCTTACACTAATAACACACAAACAATTATACATTTTCATATCTTTATTGAACACATTCACAGTGCAGGGTGGGAAAAGTATGTGAAGTCTGGGATTTAATAACCGGTTGATCCTCGTTGGGCAGCAATATCCTCAACCAAACATTTTCTGTAGTTGCGGATCAGACCTGTAGAACGGTCAGGAGGAATTTTGGACCATTCCTCTTTACAAAGTTGTTCCAATTCAGAAATATTATTGGGATGTCTGGTGTGAACTGTTGTCTTGAGGCCAAGCCACAGCATCTCAATCTGGTTGAGGTCAGGACTCTGACCTGGCCACTCCAGAAGGTGTATTTTCTTCTGTCATTCTGTTGTTGATTTACTTCTGTGTTTTTGGGTAGTTGTCCTGCTGCATCACCCAACTTCTGTTGAGCTGCAATTGGTAGACAGATAGCCAGACATTCTCCTGCAAAATGTCTTGATAAACTTGGGTATCCATTTTTCAGTCGATGATAGCAAGCTGTCCAGGCCCTGAGGCAGCAAAGCAGCCCCAAACCATGATGCTCCCTCCACCATACTTTACAGTTGGGATGAGGTTTTGATGTTGGTGTGCTGTGCCTTTTTTTATCCAGACATAGTGTTGTGTGTTCCTTCCAAACAACTCAACTGTAGTTTAATCTGTCCACAGAATATTTTGCCAGTAGTGCTGTGGAACATCCAGGTGCACTTTTGCAAACTTCAGAAGTGCGGCAATGTTTTTTTGGACAGCAGTGGCTTCTTCCGTGGTGTCCTCCCATGAACACCATTCTTGTTTAGTGTTTTACGTATCGTAGACTCATCAACAGAGATTTTAGCATGTTCCAGAGATGTCTGTAAGTCCTTAGCTGACACTCTAGGATTCTTCTTAACCTCATTGAGCATTCTGCACTGTGTTCTTGCAGTCATTTTTGCAGGACGACCACTCCTAGGGGATTAGCAACAGTGCTGAACTTTCTCCATTTGTAGACAATTTGTCTTACCGTGGACTGATAAACATCAAGGCTTTTAGAGATACTTTTGTAACCCTTTCCAGCTTTATGCAAGTCAACAATTCTTAATCGTAGGTCTTCTGAGATCTGTTTTGTACGAGGCATTGTTCACATCAGACAATGCTTCTTGTGAATAGCAAACACACATTTTGTGAGTGTTTTTTATAGGGCAAGGCAGCTCTAACAAACATCTCCAATCTTGTCTCATTGATTGAACTTTTCTCATTGATTGGAGCCTAGGGGTTCACATACTTTTTCCAACCTACACTGTGAATGTTTAAATGATGTATTCAATATAGACAAGAAAAATACAATAATTTGGTTGTTATTAGTTTAAGCACACAATGTTTGTTTATTGTTGTGACTTAGGTGAAGATGAGAACAAATTTGATGACCAATTTATGCAGAAATCCAGGTAATTCCAAAGGTTTCACATACTTTCTCTTGCCACTGTACATCTTTTGTCTTGACAATTCACCCTCTGAATGGCACACATACACACTCCATGCCTCAATTGTCTCAAGGATTTAAAATCCTTCTTTAACCAGTCTCTTCCTCTTCATATACATTGATTGAAGTGGATTTAACAAGTGGGGATCATAAGGGATCATAGATTTCACCTGGATTTACCTGGTCAGTCTGTCATGGAAAGAGCAGGTGTTCCTAATGTTTTGTATACTCAGTGTATATATGGGGCCTACAACAATCTCAGCTCTGCAGATTTTGCTGCAAAGAGACATAATAATTTTATCATTTATTCTGATATTGCCCCCATGTAGCTTGTAAAAATGGAAATAATAATGAATGTCTCACTCGTCCAGACACTGTGACTCTGTCTCTGTTGCCGCTGCAAAGCAGCTGTTTCCATGGCAACCCATACCTAATGACTGGTTATTGTGTCCCAAATGGCACCCTATTCCTTAGTACAGATACTTAAAGTGATATTGTAGTTATTACTCAAACTGATAAGAGTCACAGTGACCCTGTAGGTAGTTCAGATTTGAGTTGTCTCAGCTTGAACATTTTGAGGAACCCCCCACTATGCCACACCTCCAATAAAAGTTCCCAGTGTGCCTTACCTTTTCGAGTGAATTATAGAGTTACCACCCATGACTGTATTTGTTAGTGACAGAAGGTAGGTTTCCATCCAATGAAATTCAGATTTTTATCATTGGATGGAAATGTGGTTAGTAACATGGTTATTGAATTCATTCACATTCAGTCCTGTGACCTTCACCAGCTGAGTTCCTAGGTGAATATTATCTTGATGATAAAACATTATATATTTGGTGGTTTACAGGCAACATCAAGCCTGAAAGTTTGGTTTCAAAACTACAGATCCCCAGATAAAAATGTTTTATTTCCCAACAGTAATGAAATGAAATCAAATTGTATGGGTCACATACACATGGTTAGCAGATGTTAATGCGAGTGTAGCGAAATGCTTGTGCTTCTGGTTCTGACCGTGCAGTAATATCTAACAAGTAATCTAACAATTTCCCAACTACTACCTTATACACACACAAGTGTAAAGGAATGAATAAGAAAATGGTGTAGGTGTCCTGGAGGGCAGGTAGTTTGCCCCCGGTGATGGTTTGTGCAGACCTCACTACCCTCTGGAGAGCCCTGAGGTTGTGGGTGGGGCAGTTGCCGTACTAGGCGGTGATACAGCCCGACAGGATTCTCTCGATTGTGCATCTGTAAAAGTTTGTGAGTGTTTTTGGTGACAAGCCAAATTTCTTCAGCCTCCAGAGGTTGAAGAGGCGCTGTTGCGCCTTCTTCAACATGCTGTCTGTGTGGGTGAACCATTTAATTTAGTCCGTGATATGTACACAGAGAAACTTAAAACTTTCCACCTTCTCCACTACTGTCCCGTCGATGTGTATAGGGGAGTGCTCCATCTGCTGTTTCCTGAAATCCACAATCATCTCCTCTGTTTTGTTGAGTGTGAGGTTATTTTCCTGACACCACACTCCGAGGGCCCTCACCTCCTCCCTGTACCCTGTCTCGTCGTTGTTGGTAATCAAGCCTACCACTGTAGTGTCGTCTGCAAACTTGATGATTGAGTTGAAGGCATGCATGGCCACGCAGTCATGGGTGAACAGGGAGTACAGGAGAGGGCTGAGAATGCACCCCTGTGGGGCCCCAGTGTTGAGGATCAGTGGGGTGGAGATGTTGTTTCCTACCCTCACCACCTGGGGTCGGCCCGTCAGAAAGTCTAGAACCCAGTTGCACAAGGCGGGGTCTGGACCCAGTGTCTCGAGCTTAATGACGGGTTTGAAGGGTACTATGATGTTAAATACTGAGCTGTAATCGATGGACAGCATTCTTATGTAGGTATTCCTCATGTCCAGATGGGTTAGGGCAGTGTGCAGTGTGATTGCGGTCAAGGTGTCTGCATGGGGGGATATACACAGCTGTGATTATAATCAAAGAGAAATCTCTTGGTAGATAATGCTGTCGGCATTTGAATGTAAGGAATTCTGGGTCAGGTGAACAAAAGGACTTGAGTTCCTGTATGTTGTTATGATCACACCACGACTTGTTAATCATAAGGCATACAACCCCGCCCTACTTATTACCAAAGAGATGTTTGTTTCTGTCAGAGCGATGCGTGAAGAAACCGGGTGGCTGTACCGACTCTGATAACATATCCCGAGTGAGCCATGTTTCCATGAAACAGAGAATGTTACAATGTTACAGTCTCTCTGGAAGTCAACCCTTGCTCGAATTTCATCTACCTTGTTGTCAACAAGAGACTGAACATTGGCGAGTAATATACTCGGGAGCGGTGAGCGATGTGCCCATCTAAGGAGCCTGACCTGAAGACCACTCTGTCTGCCCCTTCTGCGGCGCTGTTGTTTTGGGCCGCCTACTGGGATCCGATCCATTGTCCTGGGTGGTGGTCCAAACAGAGGATCTGCTTCAGGAAAGTCGTATTCCTGGTCGTAATGTTGGTAAGTTGATGTTGCTCTTATATCCAATAGTTCTTCCCGGTTGTATGTAATAAGACTTAAGATTTTCTGGGGTAACAATGTAAGAAATAATACATAAAAACACAACACTGCATAGTTTCCTAAGAATGCGAAGCGAGGTGACCATCTCTGTTGGCGACATCTTGCTCCATTGAGCTCCAATTACTCGAAAATCTGGTAAATTGCATTTTTACAACCCTGCCTACAAGTCATGGTGGCTTGCAAAATGATGTGCAATTCCTACTGGAATCCAGCCAGAGATATCCAACAGTTTACATTTTTATTCACCCTCAACCTGCATTCATAATGACTGCCAGGGTTAGGAACATTGTGAGGAGACTACCTAAGTCATCTAAACTGGAACAACCATTTCAGTAACGTGTAAATAAATCTAACTAATTCATTGGATTTGTATAGAAAAATGTATGTTATTTATCTTTGTGTAGCGTAAGATTATTCCCCAAAATCTACCTGCAGTAGAACATTTTGTTGATGTGAACACTTATTTAGTTTTGAGTCAGTCACTTTCATAGCAGCCACTTACAAACAGCATGATTATTTGCTCATTGTATAATTCCTTCTCACATCTGAGTGCTCTCCTCTCACATTCTCCCTTCACTTGTGGACTTCAATGCACAATACAACAGGTGACTGTGACCAGTCAAAAAACATTTTCATGAAAACCTTCATACCATAACTGCTAACCACTACACACAGCCTACATTGTTGTCACCTAACATCATAGTCAACATAGCTAACTACTGGATCTAACACATTAATAAACATGCTGCAATCATGCAGTACAATGTACAACAAGCAGTTTAGCAGTTACACCGACAGGCCCCGGTAGCAATACATGTATAAAACCAAAAGCTTACCTTGACTTGGAAGAGTTCCAGTGTTGGATAGCCATAGCCAGCTAGCTAACATAGCAACCCTCTCTGTTTGAGACCCGGGGGTTTGAGTAGGCTAAAGTAGCTAGCCCTCTTCACTAGCTATGTAAAGTGAAAGTACAAACAAAAATACTATTTCGATCTCTCTTGCTTCTCCTTAGTTTTTGAAGAAATAAATCATTTTAAAACTGTTCAACTATTGTATTTCTCTCTGTTTGCGTCAACTACTCACCACAGTTTATTCAGTGCAGTGCTAGCCATCTGTAGCTTATGATTTCAGTACTAGATTAATTCTCTGATCCTTTGATTGGGTCGACAACAGGTCAGTTCATACTGCTAGAGCTCTAATAGGTTGGAGAACGTCCTCATAATTACTGTGTACTTCTATGGAACGGGATGAGAACCTTGAGCATCCTATGTTTTGTATTGAAGTCAATGTACCCAGAAGAGGACGGAAACTAGCTGTCCTCCGGCGACACCATGGTGCTACCCCAAAGAGTGCTGTTGAGGCTACTGTAGACCTTCATTGCAAAACAGTGTGCTTTAATCAATTATTTGTTTACGTAAATATATTTAGAATAGTTTTATCTAAACAGGATAACTTTTTAATTGTTTCACAATTTTTATTTGTATAAGATTCACTGAGGAGGATGGCCCTCCCCTTCCTCCTCTGAGGAGCCTCCACTGTTGGACAGATGGACTAAAAGGCATCTTGGAGGTCATTGGTCAGAGACGCTGATGTAAGGTCAGTTGTTGCAGTTTTGCATTAATTGGTTGTTGTTAGGAAAGTGGGAGAGTAATCTGATCTTGGATCTACATAGATGGAACACATGTACCCATACATGGGTAAAGGTATGGTGTGCCAAATGCCCATGTGCAAACTTCTCCTATTTCTGAGCACAGTCACATTGCAATTTGTAATTGCAATCTCTCTGTCTCACACACATGCATGCACGCACTCGCCTCATAAAAGCCCATTCTATAAAGACCTTTATGAGAGCAGAGGAAATGCTGAGTCACAGGTAGGACACGTGACCTTTGTGTTGTGATCACATGCTGCTGGTGTTGGCAGCGATCCAATGTACACACGCACAAGCAGAAATGCACACACAAACACCCTGAGCTACTATTCCTCTTATATCTGTACTCTGTTCAGTCACAGCCAGCCAAGTCCAGATGATCCCTGTCACTGGTGTAGCTTGTACTACTACTACTACACTGGCTTTCAGAGTTATCTTTTTGGCCACCCGTGAAAGTAAATGTCATTCTCGTTAATCTGTTCTGTTATATTGTTAAAGCTCATGAACCATCAAAATAATATATCACACATGGAATTTCCTATGGCTGGATATGGACTCACTCATTATCTTGAGATATGCAACATCCATGTTGATGAATACTGACTGCATACATCACATATCTGTGTTTTCTCAGCACATTCAAGATAATAAGCTATATTGATTCCAGATATGCTTCTCTTGGGTGAGGTCAAATCCGGAACGTGATATGCTGAAAATAAGGACTTTTTCTGAGTTTTCAGCACATGCTCAATAATTTATATGAAATCCATATTTTTCTTTCATGCACAAATAATTTTGGGATTCCCCCCGGGTATCATACATGGTATGGCCAGATATTGACTCATTAGATATCCTGAGATAGGCCTATATGGACATCTTATTTTCTCTATATGATGACAAATACTGAAAGTAGGCCTACATAGTATATTTTCTCAGCATATACATCTATCTTGATATGCTTTTTGATATGCTAAATGAGGACAATTTCTGATGCTTACTTGAGTTTTGAGGACATGTTGAATAATTTGACAAATACTAAATTCATAATTTTAGTACTCTAGCTAAACATTTTGTATGTCATCTACATAATGGCAAACTAAAAACACCATAACTGGTAGCCTAGCAACAAGAATCACATATTTTCTGCTGTGGAGTTCCAACTGTGATTTTTAAATTTGGGCGCCACAAATGAGTTTGTAAGCGGTGTGCGGTCGAACTGACAACTGGAGAAACGAAGAAGTGAGAAGCAGTTCAGAATATACCTCAAAGGGCCTCCCTAGTGGTGTAGCGGTCTAAGGCACTGCATTGCAGGTCTGTCACTACAGACCCAGGTTTTATCCCAGGCTGTGTCACAGTCAGGGAGACCCATGAGTTAGGGGAAGGTTTGTTTGGGTTAGGGGAGGGTTTGTCAAGCTGGGATTTCCTTGTCCCATTGCGCTCCTTGTGGCGGGCTGGGCGCACGCAAGCTGATTTGGTCGCCAACTGGATGGTGTTTCCTCTGACATGTTGGTGTGGCTGGCTTCCAGGTTAAGCGAGCAGTGCAGCTTGGCTGGGTTGTGTTTTAGAGGACGCATGGCTCTCGACATTCGCCTCAAGTATGTAGGGGAGTTGCAGTGATGGGACAAGACTAACAATTGAATAGCATGAAAAAGGGGATAAATAAAAACAATATACCTCAAAGAAGTTAACGCTAAAGTGGGTAGCTAGTTTGAGAAGTTATATTTATCTTGGTAACTAGAATAAAACCTGCTCACTAATTTGGCCAGCAGCCAGTAGGGCTAGCTAGCCAGCTAGCCATGCTTTGTAGGGGGGGGAGCTAGCTGGTAGCCTAGCTAGCTAACAAATAACAACATTTCCTTCCATTCAGGGATTTGTTTTTACCACCTATCAAGCCCCAAGGTGACAGCTAATGTTTAAAAACTTTTCGTTGTATTTTGTATTACTGGTTAATATAAGATAGCTAGCTAGCTAGCTAACTAACTTGGCTTGCTGGCTAGCAACTTGGCTAGCTAGCTTGTTCGAGCTAGTTTTCTCATAAATGAAGCAGCTAGAGTCACTGCCTTGCGCATGGTTATGTGAAATGACAATATCTTTTTGCAATATTGACACAATTTTGATGAATGATTTATGCATGTTAGGTCTAGATTGCGAGGGACCGATGCCACTGATGACCCAACCCGTCGCATCCATTGTCCTTAATTGTGAAATTATGCTTTACAGCGAAAGCAATCCAAGCGTTGTGTAAGTTTATCGATCAGATGACAAAACATTATGGACACTAAGCAATCAGGGAGCTTGGTCACAAAAATCAGAAAAGCAATCAAATTAATCGTTTACCTTTGATGATCTTCGGATGTTTTCACTCACGAGACTCCCAGTTACACAAAAAATGTTCCTTTTGGCCGATAAAGATTTTTTTAATATCCAAAATACCTCAGTTTGTTTGGTGCGTTATGTTCAGAAATCCTCAGGAAAGAGCTGTCACGACAACGCAGACAAATTCCAAAAAGTTTCCATAATGTCCACAGAAATATGTCAAACGTTTTTTATAATAAATCCTCAGGTTGTTTTTAAAATATATAATTGATAATATATCAACCGCAAATGTCTTGGTGAGTAGGAGAGGGAAAAGCAATGGCTTTCCAAACTCATGCGACCACTTGACGCGATGTTATCGTTCTGGCTCATTTTTCAAAATAAAAGCCTGAAACTATGTCTGAAGACTGTTGACACCTTGAGGAAGCGATATGAAAAGGAATCTGGTTGATATCCCTTTAAATGGAGCAAAGGGAGGCTATGGGACATGGAGTTTTCAAAATGGAAGCCACTTCCTGTTTTGATTTTCCTCAGGGTTTCGCCTGCAATATCAGTTCTGTTATACTCACAGACAATATTTTGACAGTTTTGGAAACTTTAGAGTGTTTTCTATCCAATACTAATAATAATATGCATATATTAGCAACTGAGACTGAGGAGCTGATCGTTTACAATGGGCACCTTTTCATCCAAGCTACTCAATACTGCTCCTGCAGCCTTAAGAAGTTATATTATATATGATAGAGTATGTGGATTTGTTCATGCCTGAGTTTAAAAGATTAGATATGTCAGCATGTTGACACATACTCTTTCCAGAGTTAAAATATTCCACAAATATGTAAGCGGATGCACCAGGGCATGTCTTGAAGGGATCTCACCACAGATATTTCTCTGGACTCATACGGTAGCAGGGATATTTCTGAGGTCCGGATTGGATGCATGTAGAAACTGTCTCATTACGGAGAATATCCTAGCTCCACATATGAAATTAAGGACATGCGTATCTGGGGCATGTATAGTCCTTATAGCTAATAAAATGTCAGATATTCAGATGTATATATATAGATAAAGACATCCCCTGATATTGACCCTTTACGCCCATTGTCACCCTAACTCTCATTTTAATACACCAATGATAACATGATATTCTCTTACCTCGTTTAAATAAGTACCACCTTGCAACCAACATCGGTGAAGGCGTGTTTGCAAAGGGGCATGGTTTATATACAGAAGCCAAATACAGTAGCTACTCTACTGTTGCCTAAATTTGTCTGTATGGTGTTAGCAAAAAAAGTTTACACTATTCATCTATGGCAAATATACTTACAGGTTTCCCATTTCTGCTCTTTCTGGTGTTATCTAGTTACTGGCTAGCTAGGTCTTCAGCAAGCATGGAACAAAAGGGGGGGAAGGGTCGATCAAAACTTTGACGCAGTTGTCATGTCAACACATCCGTCAGTGCTGCTGTGAACCATATAATATTTTTTGCATTATTAATGCGTTGTGTATCACCAAATTAGCTTGAGATGGTTTTACGACAACACTGCTCACTGCATCTAAGTTTCTTGACATAGTCGATTCAAGGAGCATCCAGTCAAGGCGAGCTCATGAATATAAGCTCCCCCCTACTCAGCCTGTCGTTTCAAACTTCCTGGTAATTAGTCATGAGAGAAAAAGTACTTGTTCAAATTTTTATAGCATTTCTATCCCTAAAAAATATTATGGGGGATATTTTAGTTGCTCAAAAGACTAATTTACATGGGAATCAGAATGACTGTATGGGACCTTTTACAAATGTTACGGTTGAACACTGAGAGTTGTGTAGCTTTAATGACGTTTACAAATATGTAAGAATTCCTTAACCCCCTAGACTCGATTGACGCACCCGTGAGACAATCTAAGTAACATAAGCTATTGGATGCGTCTCAATCCACCGCATCCGCCTATGTCGCACTTCCGCATCTGTGGTGAAAGATGGCAGAGCTAGAGCGGTGCTTGTCAGACCATGAGACATCGCGAAAATCGGTCTTCTCACAAAAACGTCTGTAGCTGCTGAAGTGTTACTGTTGAAATAAATTGGATATTTATTAATCCATTGTACAGAGATGGCAACAGAAAGTCTTCATATTTTGCTGACTCACATCCCAAATAAATAAAGTGACTATATCAATATCTAGGATTTCAGCCATAAGGGCTGTTAGAATATGAATGCATAGGGAGTGTAAGGGAGGGGCTAGAGGGAGAGGAGAGAGGAAGAGGAAGGACAAATAAAGGAAATGGATCTATACATTCTACCCATGCTGTGGTCAGCAGTGTTAGTGGTCTTGGTCTTCATCTGTGTTTGGATGTCTCAGTCAGTCAGAAATATTCCCTTCAGCTGCTGATCTCCCCTTAATGACTGACACACATGGCATCCTCCTCTCTCTACACACACATGCACACGCACACACATACACACCCAGGCACCTAAGCACACACACAGAAACACACACATACACAGACTTAATTTCGGTCATCTATTGTCTATTTTAAAAAGCTGATGTGTCTCAAATCAAATGATCAATTCAAATTGTATTGATCATGAACACATATTTTGCAGATGTTATCACAGGTGCAGCAAAATGCTTATGTTTGTAGCTTCAACAGTGCAGTAATACCTAACAATACAGAACAATACACACAAATCCCAAATTTGTGGCTGAGGTCATTGATGATCTTCCTGTGGCACCGGGTGCCTTAGATGTCCTGGGGGGCAGGCAGTGTGCAGGGGGGCAGGCAGTGATGCATTTGACTCTCTGCACTACCCTCTGGAGACCCTTGCAGTTACAGACGGTGCAATTGCCGCACCAGGCGAATATGGTGTAATTGCAGTCTGCAATTCGAGGCTTTCTTGGTGTGGGTGTTGCCTGATATCAGGAAACGCCCATTGATACCTGCCATTGGTCAGTTCCGGTGTTATGAGACTGGTGGTTTCTCGACACAGATGATTTGTTTACATAGCAGGTTAGGATAATTAAAGTGATTTGTTAAATGATTTAGTGTGGCAGAGGTGAATTAGTGTGGCAGGTTAGGAGACTAAGGTTAAGATTAGCTACAATGCTACAATTGTCAACAACTGTTGTCCCCGACACGAAAAAAATCAGTCACGGATCAATGGCGTGCATCAATGGGTGTATCAATGGGTGTAACTTGATATCAAGAAATGCCAAGAAAACACCCCTAATTGCGGTCTGCAATTACACCCTTCTCTACTAGCTACTAGTTTTGTGAGGTTCTTAGGGGCCAAGCCGAATTTCTTCAGTCTCGTGAGGTTGAAGAGGCGCTGTTGCAGTGTGGATGGACCATTTCAGGTTATCCGTGATGT